>NW_027592866.1:0-43921 GCF_964213995.1 Mustelus asterias
TGCCAGTCAGTAATTTAGAACTTGCGTCTGACTGTTAGCTAGCAGCAAGATAAAACATTTTCAAAAGTTCGGAAGACAAATGAACTGTGTAATTTGTATTGTTGGGTGGCAGATTGAGCAGTGAATAACCTTCCTGGTGGAAACATTCCTCCTTTTCCTTCCCATGTGAGGCCTGTAAGAATTGGATTTCTCTCCTCTGTATCTCTGCTCGATGCAGAGTCCTGAACTCTCGGGCAATTTCCCACCATTTTCCCAATCAATCAATGGTGGAGGAGGGAGAAGGATAATGGGAATAAATAAAAGATTTACTAGGATGCTACCGGGGCTTGATGGATTGAGTTATAAGGCGCGGCAGGATAGACTGGGACTTTTTTCTCTGGAGCGTAGGAGGCTGAGGGGTGATCTAGAACATAGAACATAGAACATAGAACATTACAGCACAGAACAGGCCCATTGGCCCACGATGTTGCACCGACCAGTTAAAAAAAAACTGTGACCCTCCAACCTAAACCAATTTCTTTTCGTCCATGAACCTATCTACGGATCTCTTAAACGCCCCCAAACTAGGCGCATTTACTACTGATGCTGGCAGGGCATTCCAATCCCTCACCACCCTCTGGGTAAAGAACCTACCCCTGACATCGGTTCTATAACTACCCCCCCTCAATTTAAAGCCATGCCCCCTCGTGCTGGATTTCTCCATCAGAGGAAAAAGGCTATCACTATCCACCCTATCTAAACCTCTAATCATCTTATATGTTTCAATAAGATCCCCTCTTAGCCGCCGCCTTTCCAGCGAAAACAATCCCAAATCCCTCAGCCTCTCCTCATAGGATCTCCCCTCCATACCAGGCAACATCCTGGTAAACCTCCTCTGCACCCTCTCCAAAGCCTCCACATCCTTCCTGTAATGTGGGGACCAGAACTGCACACAGTACTCCAAGTGCGGCCGCACCAGAGTTGTGTACAGTTGCAACATAACGCTACGACTCCTAAATTCAATCCCCCTACCAATAAACGCCAAGACACCATATGCCTTCTTAACAACCTTATCTACTTGATTCCCAACTTTCAGGGATCTATGCACACATACACCTAGATCCCTCTGCTCCTCCACACATTCAAAGTCCTCCCGTTAGCCCTATACTCAACACATCTGTTATTCCTACCAAAGTGAATTACCTCACACTTCTCCGCATTAAACTCCATCCGCCACCTCTCGGCCCAACTTTTGCAACCTGTCTAAGTCTTCCTGCAGACTACGACACCCTTCCTCACTGTCTACCACACCACCGACTTTGGTGTCATCAGCAAATTTGCTAATCCACCCAACTATACCCCTCATCCAGATCATTAATAAATATTACAAACAGCAGTGGCCCCAAAACAGATCCCTGAGGTACACCACTTGTAACCGCACTCCATGATGAATATTTACTATCAACCACCACCCTCTGTTTCCTATCCGCTAGCCTCTTATAGAGGTCTATAAAATAATGAGTGGCACAGATCAGCTAGATAGTCAATATCTTTTCCCAAAGGTCGGGGAGTCTAAAACTAGAGGGCATAGGTTTAAGGTGAGAGGGGGGAGATACAAAAGTGTCCAGAGGGGCAATTTTTTCACACAGAGGGTGGTGAGTGTCTGGAACAAGCTGCCAGAGGTAGTAGTAGAGGCGGGTACAATTTTGTCTTTTAAAAAGCATTTAGATAGTTACATGGGTACGATGGGTATAGAGGGATATGGGCCAAATGTGGGCAATTGGGATTAGCTCAGGGGTTTTTAAAAAAAAGGGTGGCATGGACAAGTTGGGCCAAAGGGTCTGTTTCCATGCTGTAAACCTCTATGACTCTATGAAGGCAAGCGAAACAGAGGGGAAAAAAACCATTCAAAGGCAGATTATGCCTGAGATTGTTATAGAAGAGCAGAATCCAATATTCGTCCTTCAGAACACCAAGCTGCGGAGAATGTGTAGAGACTTCAAGTGATCGAATATACGGGGTGCCAATGCATGGCAGGGGGGATGAGTGATGGAGGCAGAGCAAGAGATATGGTACGCCCCACAAATTCCTCAACATTATTTACGGGGGTTTGATTGAACTTGAGCTCATTTTGCACTGAGATGGATGTTAGTAACAAATCATAGAGTTCCAGTGACCCGGGGAGGGTCTCATTAGAACATAAGAAATTGGAGGATAGGTAGGCCATTTGGCCCCTCGAGACTTTTCCACCCCGATCATGGCTGACCCTCTGCCTCAGCCCCACACTCCTGTCCCATCCCTGGATTCCAAATATTTGTCCATCACCAGCTGACGATCTACCTCGTTCCCATTGGCTATTGTTACTCTACGTGGGCTCAAACAATAGGGCACATTTAATCTCATGTATTGTCGCTTAGAAGGTTACAGTTTGGGTGGGGTTTTATGCAGAAGGGGAGGTTCAAGGAGGGCCGACTGGCCCTTTGCGCGTGGGGTGGCACCCCCTCCATTGGGCATAGGATGCCTGAGCGTGAGGGAACCATTGCGAACTTACACTTTTCCAGCCTTGCCACGTGAATGTGCCACTTCCCTCCTCCATGCCACACGTCACTGGCAAGATAGCAGAGGAGGCGGGTAGGCATGATGTTGCCCATCATTCCCCAGTGATTTTACTCACCACCCCCCCAGCTGTGAGTTGTCGCCATTGGTTAGACGTGACCCACAATCCCGCTGACCCTCGGGGCTGTGAGTCACGATCAGCAGAGAGGACCATTTAATTACTTCACAGAGCAGGCATCAGAACCAATGGGACAGGTTCGCCAACGTTCCAGAGAAAATCTCCACTGAGGTACGACACAAAGGATGGTGGGAGAGTATTGGACATGAAAAAGTTGTCCTGCTTGACTTGATGCAGCCACAAATTGTTTTACTGATTCTACCTCCCCTTACAATCCCTCCCCTCCAACACTCTGCTCCCTCCAACACTCTGCTCCCTCCAACACTCCGCCCCCCTCCAACACCCCTCCCCCTCCAACACCTCCTCCCCCCTCCAACGCCTCCTCCCCCTCCAACGCCCCGCCCCCTCCAACGCCTCCTCCCCCTCCAACGCCTCCCCCCCTCCAACGCCTCCTCCCCCTCCAACGCCTCCTCCCCCTCCAACGCCTCCTCCCCCTCCAACGCCTCCTCCCCCTCCAACGCCTCCTCCCCCTCCAACGCCTCCTCCCCCTCCAACGCCTCCACCCCCTCCAACGCCTCCTCCCCCTCCAACGCCTCCTCCCCCTCCAACGCCTCCTCCCCCTCCAACACCACCTCCCCCTCCAACGCCTCCTCCCCCTCCAACGCCTCCTCCCCCTCCAACGCCCCGCCCCCTCCAACACCACCTCCCCCTCCAACACCTCCGCCCCCTCCAACGCCTCCGCCCCCTCCAGCACCTCCGCCCCCCCCAGCCACTGCACTGGGAGAGGCAGAAACAAACAGTCAGAAATCTGACATTGGCCTGTTGGAGGGGGCAGAGTGTTGGAGGATGAGGTGTTGGAGGATGAGGTGTTGGAGGGGGCAGAGTGTTGGAGAGGGAGAGTGTTGGAGAGGGAGAGTGTTGGGGAGGGAGAGTGTTGGGGAGGGAGAGTGTTGGGGAGGGAGAGTGTTGGGGAGGGAGAGTGTTGGGGAGGGAGAGTGTTGGGGAGGGAGAGTGTTGGGGAGGGAGAGTGTTGGGGAGGGAGAGTGTTGGGGAGGGAGAGTGTTGGGGAGGGAGAGTGTTGGGGAGGGAGAGTGTTGGAGGATGAGGTGTTGGAGGATGAGGTGTTGGAGGATGAGGTGTTGGAGGGGGGAGTTGGAGTATGAGGTGTTGGAGGGGGAGGTGTTGGAGGGGGAGGTGTTGGAGGATGAGGTGTTGGAGGATGAGGTGTTGGAGGATGAGGTGTTGGAGGATGAGGTGTTGGAGGATGAGGTGTTGGAGGATGAGGTGTTGGAGGATGAGGTGTTGGAGGATGAGGTGTTGGAGGATGAGGTGTTGGAGGATGAGGTGTTGGAGGGGGAGGAGTTGGAGGGGGAGGAGTTGGAGGGGGAGGAGTTGGAGGGGGAGGAGTTGGAGGGGGAGGAGTTGGAGGGGGAGGAGTTGGAGGGGGAGGAGTTGGAGGGGGAGGAGTTGGAGGATGAGGTGTTGGAGGATGAGGTGTTGGAGGATGAGGTGTTGGAGGATGAGGTGTTGGAGGATGAGGTGTTGGAGGGGGAGGTGTTGGAGGGGGAGGAGTTGGAGGATGAGGTGTTGGAGGGGGAGGTGTTGGAGGGGGAGGAGTTGGAGTATGAGGTATTGGAGGGGGAGTGTGTTGGAGGGGGAGGTGTTGGAGGGGAGAGTGTTTAGAAGGGGGAGGAGTTGGAGGGTGAGGTGTTGGAGGGGGAGGAGTTAGAACCATAGAACCATAGAAAATTACAGCTCAGAAACAGGCCTTTTGGCCCTTCTTGTCTGTGCCGAACCATTTTATGCCTAGTCCCACTGACCTGCACTTGGACCATATCCCTCCACACCCCTCTCATCCATGAACCCGTCCAAGTTTTTCTTAAATGTTAAAAGTGACCCCGCATTTACCACTTTATCCGGCAGCTTATTCCACTCCCACCACTCTCTGCGTGAAGAAGCCCCCCTAATATTCCCTTTAAACTTTTCTCCTTTCACCCTTAACCCATGCCCTCTGGTTTTTTTCTCCCCTAGCCTCAGCGGAAAAAGCCTGCTTGCATTCACTCTATCCATACCCATCAAAATCTTATACACCTCTATCAAATCTCCCCTCAATCTTCTACGCTCCAGGGAATAAAGTCCCAACCTATTCAATCTCTCAGAGGGGGAGTGTTAGAGGATGAGGTGTTGGAGGGGGAGGTGTTGGAGGGGAGAGTGTTGGAGTGGGAGGAGTTGGAGTGGGAGGAGTTGGAGTGGGAGGAGTTGGAGTGGGAGGAGTTGGAGTGGGAGGAGTTGGAGTGGGAGGAGTTGGAGTGGGAGGTGTTGGAGGGGAGAGTGTTGGAGGGGGAGGAGTTGGAGGGGAGAGTGTTGGAGGGGGAGGTGTTGGAGGTGGAGAGTGTTGGAGAATGAGGTGTTGGAGGGAGAGAGTGTTGGAGGATGAGGTGTTGGAGGATGAGGTGTTGGAGGATGAGGTGTTGGAGGATGAGGTGTTGGAGGATGAGGTGTTGGAGGATGAGGTGTTGGAGGATGAGGTGTTGGAGGGAGAGAGTGTTGGAGGATGAGGTGTTGGAGGATGAGGTGTTGGAGGATGAGGTGTTGGAGGATGAGGTGTTGGAGGATGAGGTGTTGGAGGATGAGGTGTTGGAGGATGAGGTGTTGGAGGATGAGGTGTTGGAGGATGAGGTGTTGGAGGATGAGGTGTTGGAGGATGAGGTGTTGGAGGATGAGGTGTTGGAGGATGAGGTGTTGGAGGGGGAGGAGTTGGAGGGGGAGGTGTTGGAGGGGGAGAGTGTTGGAGGATGAGGAGGTGGAGGGGGAGAGTGTTGGAGAATGAGGTGTTGGAGGGGGAGTGTTGGAGGATGAGGAGTTGGAGGGGGAGAGTGTTGGAGAATGAGGTGTTGGAGGGGGAGGTGTTGGAGGGGGAGGTGTTGGAGGGGGAGGTGTTGGAGGGGGAGGTGTTGGAGGGGGAGAGTGGCGAGCCAGGTTCTGTGAGAATACAGTCTCCTCAACATCCTTTGATTCCGACTGCCCCAATTTTCCTGTGAAACTGGAATTTGCTGTTTTTCGCAGTGGAACCTACCCAGTCTCTGTCTGAAAGGAGCAGGAGCAGGGCGTCGCTGTGTGGCCAGAGCATTCTTTGCCCATCCCTTGGAGGTTAGGCTAGAGTATTGTGTGCAGTTTTGGTCTCCTTTTCTGAGGAAGGATGTTCTTGCTCTCGAGGGAGTGCAGCGGAGGTTTACCAGTCTGATTCCGGGGATGGCGGGACTGATGCTTGAGGAGAGATTGACTCGGTTCGGTTTGTTTTCTCTGGAGTTCGGATGAATGAAGGGGGAAATCTCATAGAGACTTATAAAATTCTAACAGGACTAGACAGGGTCGATGCAGGGAAGATGTTCCCGATGGTGGGGGAGTCCAGAACCAGGGGTCACAGTCTGAGGATTCGGGGTAGACCATTTAGGACGGAGATGAGGAAACATTTCTTCACCCAAAGAGTGAAGAATTCACTTCCACAGGAAGTAGTTGATGCCAAAACATTGAATGTATTCAAGAGGCGGCTGGATATAGCACTTGGGGCGAATGGGATCAAAGGTTATGGGGAGAAAGCAGGATTAGGCTATTGAGTTGGATGATCAGCATGAATGGTGGAGCAGGCTCGAAGGGCCGAATGGCCTCCACCTATCTTCTAGGTTTCAACCACGTTGCTGTGGCTCTGGAGTCACATGTAGGCCAGACCGGGTAAGGACAGCAGATTTCCTTCCCTAAAGGGCATTAGTGAACCAGATGGGTTTTTCCCGACAATGGTTTCATGGTCATCAGTAGATTCTTAATTCCAGATATGTTTTATTGAATTCAAATTCCACCACCTGCCGTGGCGGGATTCGAACCCGGGTCCCCAGAACATTAGCTGAGTTTCTGGCTTAATAGTCTAGCGATAATACCACTAGGCCATTGCACACCCTGTTGATAATAGAAAGGAATGTGGGGTGTTCTTCCATATGCAATTCAGGTATCCTGGCTTTTGGTTGTAGTTTTATTTTGTTTTTATTAGTGTCACAAGTAAGGCTCACATTAGCATTGCAGTGAAGTTACTGTGAAAATCCCCTAGTCGCCACACTCCGGCCCCTGTTCGAGTACACTGAGGGAGAATTTAGCACGGCCAATGCACCCTAACCAGCACGTCTTTCGGGCTGTGGGAGGAAACCGGAGCACCTGGAGGAAACCCATGCAGACACGGGGAGAACATGCAAACTCCGCACAGACAGTGAGCCAAGCCAGGAATCGAACCCAGGTCCCTGGCGCTGTGAGGCAGCAGTGCTAACCATTGTGCCACCGTGTACAAAGTTTGGACTTTATCCCAGGTCACCAGATGATTGCCCTGGGTCTCTGGATTACCAGTCCATCACTACCACCATGCCACCACCTCTCCATTTGGTCCAGTTGCCACTTCTTTAAAAATGTATTAGTGTCACAAGTAGGCTTACATTAACACTGCAATGAAGTTACTGTGAAAATCCCCTAGTTGCCACACTCTGGAGCCTGTTCAAGTCAATGCACCTAACCAGTGCATCTTTCTGACTCTGGGAGAAAACTGGAGCACCCGGAGAAAATCCATGCAGACACGGGGAGAACCTGCAGACTCCGCACAGACAGTGACCCAAGCCAGGAATCGAACCCGGGTCCCTGGCGCTGTGAGGCAACAGTGTTAACCCACTGTGCCACCGTGCAGATGTCTGCAACTGCAACTATACTATGAGGTCTACATGGGAAACAGTGATGGCTCCCCCCCACTCCCTCCCTTCCATCCCCTACCCTCCCCCAGGCCAAACCTATCTGGAGCCTGAATCTGGGCCTAAAAGGGGGTACGGACAGGCTGGCTTTGGGCCTCTCATGCACCAGGTTGTCATGGAAACCCGACCAGTTCCCTGTGCTTTTGAGAAGGAAGCTTGCCTTCCTTCTCTGGCCTATATGTGACTCCAGTCCTGCACCAGAATGGTTGACTATGAACTGTTCTCTGACGTGGCATCTTCGTCAATAGGATGGCAGGGATTCATGAAGGTGTCCCACCACTTCCATCCTCTCAAGGGCTACATGGCCTTGCCAATGATGCCCGCATCTTAAGGAATTTTGTAAAAGAGCCCCTTTGATGTCGCAGTTTTTAACAAGTCCTCCAGTTTAACCAGTTCTGACAGGTTAGCAATGAGGTTAGTGCTTCAAGGACTAACTGAACAAAAGACTCATTAAACCTCTGGAGCTTTCAGCACCGCTGTGTCCTTCCGAGGTCATTGTAACTGCTACAATAAGCTAACTCATCAGCCAGCACAAGAAATACATTTTTTACTCCTTCACAGGATGTCGCTGTTACTGCCAAGGCCATTAGTTTTATTGCCCATCCCTAATTGTCCTTGAAGGTGGTGGTGAGCCACCTTCTTGAACCGTTGCAGTCCATGTGGTGTAGGTACACCCACAGTGCTGTTAGGGAGGAAGTTCCTGGAATTTGCCTGGATGGGTGCAGCTCCAGCAACACTCAAGAAGCTCAACACCATCCAGGACAAAGCAGCCCCGCTTGATTGGCACCACATCCACAAACACTCACTCCCTCCACCACCGACGCTCAGTAGCAGCAGTGTGTACCATCTACAAGATGCACTGCAGCAACTCACCGAAGATCCTTAGACAGCACCTTCCAAACCCACCACCACTTCCATCCAGAAGGACAAGGGCAGCAGATACTTGGGGAACACCACCACCTGCAAGTTCCTCTCCAAGCCACTCACCATCCTGACTTGGAAATATATCGGCCATTCCATCGCAGTCATAGAATCATAGAATCCTACAGTGCAGAAAGAGGCCATTCGGCCCATCGAGTCTGCACCAACCACAATCCCACCCAGGCCCTATCCACATATCCCTACATATTTACCCACTAACCCCTCTAACCTATGCATCCTGGGACATTAAGGGGCAATTTAGGATGGCCAATCAACCTAGCCCGCACATCTTTGGACTGTGGGAAGAAACCAGAGCACCCGGAGGAAACCCACGCAGACACGAGGAGAATGTGCAAACTGCACACAGACAGCGACCCGAGCCGGGATTTGAACCCAGGTCCCTGGAGCTGTGAAGCAGCAGTGCTAACCACTGTGCCGCCGAGTCGCTGGGTCAAAATCCTGGAACGCCCTCCCTAACGGCATTGTGGGTCGACCCACAGCACGTGGAATGCAGCGATTCAAGAAGGCAGCTCACCACCACCTTCTCAAGGGGCAACTAGGGGTGGGCAATAAATGCTGGCCCAGCCAGCGACGCCCATGTCCCACGAATGAATAAAATTTTTTTTAACCCAGCGGCAGTAAAGGCATGGCAATATAGTTCCAGGTTAGGATGGTGAGTGGCTTGGAGAGAAACTTGCAGGTGGTGGTGTTCCCATGCGCCTGATACCCTTGTCGTGGGATTTGGGAGGTGCTGATAGAGAAACCATGGTGAGTCGCTGCAGTGCATCTTGTAGCTGGTACACACTGCTGCCACTGTGCGTCAATGGTGGATGAATTATATGTTTTAGATAGTGGATGAGATGCCCAGCAAACGGCTGCTTTGTCTTGGATGGTGTTGAGTATCTTTAACATTTACATAGGAGGCGATGGCCAAGTGGTATTATCACCAGTCTATTAATCCAGAAACTCAGCTAATGTTCTGGGGACCCGGGTTCGAATCCCACCACGGCAGATGGTGGAATTTGGATTCAATAAAAAAAATCTGGAACTAAGAATCTACTGATGAAACCATTGTCAAATTAACACAGTTAGTTCATTAAGTTTATTTATTAGTGTCACAAGTAGGCTTGCACTGCAATGAAGTTACTGTGAAAATCCCCAAGTCGCCACACTCCGGCGCCTGTTCGGGTAACACTGAGGGAGAATTTAGCACGGCCAATGCACCCAACCAGCACGTCTTTCAGAGAAAACCGGAGCACCCGGAGGAAACCCACGCAGACATGGGGAGAATGTGGAGACTCCGCACAGTGACCCAAGCCGGGAATCGAACCTGGCGCCGTGAGACAGCAGTGCAAGCCACCGTGCCATCCTTCAGGGAAGGCAATCCCTTATGGTGTGGCCTACATGTGACTTCAGAGCCGCAGCAATGTTGGTGACTCTCAACTTGGGCAACTATGGATGGGCAATAAATGCTGGCCAGTCAGTGAGGTCCATGTCCCACGAATCAATAAAAAAAAATGTTGGAACCGCAGGGAAGTGGAGATCTGATTCCTGACTTGTGCCTTGCAGATGGTTTGAGGAATCGGGAGGGTGAGTAACTCACATTACTCACCACAGAATTTCCAGCCTCTGACAGGCTTTAGTAGCCACAACATTTATATGGTTTAATCGGGTTAAATTTCTGACCCAGCATGTTGCTGGTGGGGAATTCAGCAAATGTAAAGTAATTGAATGTTAAGGGGTGATGGTTAGATTCTGTCTTGTTGGAGATGGCCATTGTCTGGTGCCAATATTATTTGCCACTTGGAGGCTTTAATAACTCCGTCCCATCACCAAGTTACTTTATTTACACCATACATCTGTACACAGCCAGCTCTCCAGTTGCTCCCTGCTTCAGCAGGCAGAGAGACTGACGCACCTGCTTTAAATAGGGAGCATGAGGCTCCCTGATTTAACCATCAATTAGGACTCATCAGGCAGTTCATACTCTAGCAAACCAACCTCATTAACCTGCCTGGAGTCTTCACAGAGCCCACGCCTGACTGCTCCAGATCCTGCTGCATATGGATACCTGCTTCAGAGTCCGGGGAGTCACGAATGGCGCTGAAAATTGTGCAATTTTCGGGGAAGATCCCCACCTCTGGCCTTATGATGGAGGGAAGGATATTGATGAAGCAGCTGAGGATGGTTAGCTCAGGTTGCCACCCTCATCTGAGCATCGGTGAGGCGTTTATTACTGTGTATGTTTGTTTGATATCGCTATTGACGATATGTCAAAAGCGTGATTTGGGCGGCACAGTGGTTAGCACTGCTGCCTCACAGCGCCAGGGACCCGGGTACAATTGAAAAATAGGGGGGAACAGTAAGTTGCAATGAGGAAATAAGAAGCTTATGAATGAGGTTAGGAGAGTGGAGTTTAACGTGAATAAGTGTGAGGTCATGCATTTTGGTCGCAAAAATGAGAAGGGGACTTATTATCTAAATGGGGAGAGACTTCGGGATACAGAGGGATCTGGGTGTCCTTGTCCATGAGTCACAGAAAACTAGCGTGCAGATACAGCAGATAATAAAGAAAGCGAATGGAATGTTGGCATTTATCGCCAGAGGAATAGAATATAGAGGTAAGGAAGTGTTGTTGCAACTATACAGGGCATTGGTGAGGCCGCACCTGGAGTATTGTGTACAGTTTTGGTCCCCTTATTTGAGGAAAGATGCAGTGGCATTGGAGGCAGTTCAAGGAGGTTCACTAGATTGATTCCAGAGATGAGGGGTTTGTCGTATGAAGAGAGATTGAACAGTTTAGGCCGATACTCTCTGGAATTTAGAAGAATGATGGGAAATCAAATTGAGGTATACAAGATGATAAAAGGTTATGGATAAAGTAGACGTGGAGCGGATGCTTCCTCTTGTGGGGCATTCTAGGATGAGAGGTCATAGTCTTAGGATAAGGGGCAGCAAATTTAAAACAGAGTTGAGGAGAAACTACTTCTCCCGAAGGGTTGTGAATCTGTGGAATTCGCTGCCCCAAAGTGCGGTGGATGCTGGGACAGTGAGTAAATTGAAGGAGGAGTCAGACAGATTTTTAATGGGTAATGGGGTTGAAGAGTTATGGGGAAAAGGCAGGAAAATGGGGATGAGGAGCATACCAGCCATGATCGAATGGCGGAGCAGACTCGATGGGCTGAATGGCCTCATTCTGCTCCTATATCTTATGAATTTATGAACTTATGATTCCCACCTTGGGAGCACCCGGAGGAAACCCACGCAGACACGGGGAGAATGTGAAAACTGTCTGTGTGGAATTTTCACATTCTCCCAGTGTCTGCGTGGGTTTCCTCCCACAGTGCAAAGATGTGCAGGTTAGGTGCATCGGCCATGCGAAAATGCCCCTCAGTGTCCCGCGATGCTTAGGTTAGAGGGATTAGCGGGTTAAATATGTAGGGTTACGGGGCCTGGGTGGGATTGTTGTCGGTGCAGACTTGATGGACCGAAGGGCCTCTTTCTGCACTGTAGGGATTCTATGTCATCAGTTTGCTGATGATTGAGAATAGACCAGGGCGGTAATTGGCCAGGTTGGATTTTCCTTCCTTTATTGTGGACAGGACAGTAAGTGTAAGAAACATTCCACTCTATTGATGAGGTGCCAGTGTTGTAGCAATACTGGGACAGCTTGGTTTGGGCTGCAGGAGCACAAGGGCCAGGCAGGGTGTCTACCCCCATGCCGGATAGGGTGAACCATAAGACATAGGAACAGAATTAGGCCACTCGGCCCATTGGGTCTGCTCTGCCATTCAATCATGGCTGATATTTTTCTCATCCCCATTCTCCTGCCTTTTCCCCATAACCCCTGATCCCCTTATTAATCAAGAACGTATCTATCTCTGTCTTAAAGACACTCAATGACCCGGCCTCCACATCCTTCTGCGGCAAAGAGTTCCACAGATTCACCACTCTCTGGCTCAAGAAATTCCTCCTCATCTCTGGTTTAAAGGATTGTCCCTTTAGTCTGAGGTTGTGCCCTCTGGTTCTAGTTTTTCCTACTAGTGGAAACATCCTCTCCACGTCCACTCTATCTGGGCCTCGCAGTATCCTGTAAGTTTCAATAAGATCCCCCCCCCATCCTTCTAAACTCCAACGAGTACAGACCCATAGTCCTCAACCGTTCCTCATACGACAAGCCCTTCATTCTATGGATCATTCTTGTGAACCTCCTCTGGACCCTTTCCAAGGCCAGCACATCCTTCCTTAGATACGGGGCCCAAAACTGCTCACAATACTCCAAATGGGGTCTGACCAGAGCCTTATACAGCCTCAGAAGAACATCCCTGCTCTATTCTAGCTCTCTCGACATGAATGCTAACATTGCATTTGCCTTCCTAACTGACGATTGAACCTGCATGTTAACCTTAAGAGAATCTTGAACAATGACTCCCAAGTCCCTTTGTGTTTCTGATTTCCTAAGCATTTTCCAATTTAGAAATAGTCAATGCCTCCATTCCTCCTATAATGGACAATTTAGCATGGCCAATCCATCTAACCCGCACATCTTTGGACACCAAGGGGCAATTTAGCATTGCCAATCCTCCCAACTTGCGCATCTTGGGGCACTGGGACAATTTAACCCAGCGTATCCTCAAAACCTGCAAATCTTTGGACACTACGAAACAACATAACATGGCCAATCCATCTAACCTGCACATCTTGGGACTGTGGGAGGCAACCGGTGGGGAAACCCACACAGACATGCAAATTACACACAGATAATGAGTTTTCTCCAGGATAATCCTGGAGATCATTGTTAAATTCCTGGACAATGCTGGATGGTTACCAACACTGCAGTGGCCAATATGCAGCCACTGGCACGGTATCTGCCCAGTTACACCACCTGTAAATCTAGTCAAGTGAAATCCTCATAGACTATCAATTACAGGGAACTACAGAGTTGGGCTCAGAGTTAGGTCCGGAGGAGGTTCACAAGAATGATCCCTGGAATGAAGAGCTTGTCGTATGAGGAACGGTTGAGGACTCTGGGTCTGTACTCGTTGGAGATTAGAAGGATGAGCGGGGATCTTATTGAAACTTACAGGATACTGCAAGGCCTGGATAGAGTGGACATGGAGAGGATGTTTCCACTAGTAGGAAAAACTAGAACCAGAGGGCACAACCTCAGGCTAAAGGGACGATCCTTTAAAACAGAGATGAGGAGGAATTTCTTGAGCCAGAGAGTGGTGAATCTGTGGAACTCTTTGCCACAGAAGGCTGTGGAGGCCAGGTCATTGAGTGTCTTTAAGACAGAGATAGATACGTTCTTGATTAATAAGGGGATCAGGGGTTATGGGGAGAAGGCAGGAGAATGGGGATGAGAAAAATATCAGCCATGATTGAATGGCGGAGCAGACTCGATGGGCCGAGTGGCCTAATTCTGCTGCTATGTCTTATGGTCTTATGGTCTAACCTCAGGTGTTAATGGCACTGAATATAGATCAAATGGAAAATATACTAACATACCCCAAAATCTGAGAAACACGGTTGCTATGGCACGTTGCTATGGTATTTTATGCTTCCCATGGCCTCTCTTTACATATTTACTTTTGTTGATTTGTTGAGGAAATTGTCTTGGAAGTGTTCATGAGCTGATCTGCCTGCTTGGTTAACACTCAGCTTCTGAAGAGGGACCCCAAGCATGACTTTGATATCCTTAGTCCAAGATGGCTGCCAAGCTCCCAGAGTTACCCTGGAATCTTCCGGAATTGAAGCTTAACCTCCGGGCAACGCCACAAAACAATACAAGGAGGAGGAATTTGTTGCTACGGTTTTTTTTTACAAAATGTGCCTCGTGTTCAATGAAAATTTTTATATTAACCATAAAAATATCGGAGATGGGAAGAAGGTTCTTTGATGGAGCAGGGACCTCTTTAGGTGCAGTGATGTTTATCTGAAGGTGATACGGTGGCACAGTGGTTAGCACTGCTGCCTCACAGCGCTAAGTTCGATTCCAGCTTTGGGCGACATTCTGTGTGGAGTCTGCATGTTCTCCCCGTTTCTGCGTGGGTTTCCTCCCACAGTTCGAAAGATGTGCAGGTTTGGTGGATTGGCCATGATAAATTGTTCCTTAGTGTCCAAAGATGTGCAGGTTTGGTGGATTGGCCATGCTAAATTGCCCCTTAGTGTCCAAAGATGGGCGGGTTAGGTAGATTGGCCATGCTAAATTGCCCCTTAGTGTCCAAAGACGGGCGGGTTAGGTAGATTGGCCACGGTAAATTGCCCCTTAGTGTCCAAAGATGTGAATATGTGTAGGTTAGATTTTCGCACTGCCCTTTCCTTCGGATTCAGCTGTGGCTCAATGAATTCCACTCGCGTCTCGAAGTCAGAGACCTGAGTACAAATTCTAGGTTGTCACTCCAGTGCAGTACTGAGGGAGTGCCTCACTGTTGGAGGTGCTGGCTTCTGGATGAGATATTAAACTGTTAAGTTCAGTCCACCTTTCCAGGTGGATGGAGAAGATTTTGAAAATGTGCAGGGTAATTCTCTCCAGCGCCTGTGTGCTGTGCGATTCTTATAATTAACGCATTGTGTTTGGTCTGATCAATTCAATGAAACCAATCCAATTAATCATTTTTAAAATGGATTCTTTCACATGAATGGGGGTATTGGTGACTAGACTGAGCATTCATTGCCCATCCTTAATTACCCTTGAGCAGGTGGTGATGCGCCAGCTTCTTGAGCCACTGCAGTCATGTGGTGTAGGTACACCCACCATGCTGTTAGGGGGAGGGAGTTCCAGGATTTCGATCCAGCGAAAGTGAAGAAATGGCGATATAGAATTTTAGAATCCCTACAGTGCAGAAAGAGGCCATTCGGGCCATCGAATCTGCACTGACTCTCCAAAAGAGCATCTTACCTAGACCCTCCTCTTCGCCCTATCCCAGTAATCCTACTCATTTGCACAGGTTTAAGGTGCTGGGGGGTAGGTACAGGGGAAATGTTAGGGGGAAGTTTTTCACACAGAGGGTGGTGGGCGAGTGGAATCGGCTGCCGTCAGTGGTGGTGGAGGCAAACTCAATAGGGTCTTTTAAGAGACTCCTGGATGGGTACATGGGACTTAATAGGATGGAGGGTTATCGGTAGGCCTAGAAGTTGGGATATGTTCGGCACAACTTGTGGGGCCGAAGGGCCTGTTTTGTGCTGTAGTTTTTCTATGTTTCTATGTTTACCAAGGCCAACCCACCTAACCTACACAACTTTGGACACTAAGGGGCAATTTAGCATGGCCAATCCAACTAACCTACACATCTTTGGACTGTGGGAGGGAACCGGAGCACCCGGAGGAAACCCACGCAGACGCGGGGAGAACGTACAAACTCCACACAGACAGTGACCCAAGCCGGGAATTGAACCCGGGTCCCTGGCGCTGTGAGGCAGCAGTGCTAACCACGGTGACACCATGGTGGATATATTGTAATCGAGTGAGTTGTTCTGTCCTGGATGGTGTTGAGCTTCTTGAGTATTGTTGGAGCTGTGCTCATCCAAGTCTCATTATTAAGTGATACTCCGTAGACCATTGCAAGCATCCATTGACTCCACCACTGCCTACAGAGTGTTCTGTCTACAGGATGCAGTGCAGCAAATCACCAAGCCTCCTTTGGTAGGTTAGTCCGCATCTTCCAAGTCACGCACCATCCCGACTTAGAAATATATCGCTGTTCCTTCATTGTTGCTGGGTCAAAATCATAGAATAGAATAGAATACCAACAGTGCACAAGGAGGCCATTTGGCCCATCGAGTCTGCACCGATCACAATCCCACTCGGGCCCTATCCCCGTAACCCAAATATTTACTCCGCTAATCCCCCTGACACTAGGGTCAATTTAGCATGGCCAATCCATCTAACCCGCACATCTTTGGACTGTGGGAGGAAACCGGAGCCCCCGGAGGAAACCCACACAGACACGGGGAGAATGTGCAAACTCCACACAGACAGTGACCCAAGCTGGGAATCGAACCCGGGTCCCTGGCGCTGTGGGGGGTCACTGTTTAAAAATAAGAAAATGGAGAAGACGCAAAATTCTTTCTCTCAGAGGGTCCTTGTGTCTTTGGAACTCTCTTCCTGAAAAGACAGTGGAAGCAGAGTCTTTGAATAGTTTTACGGCAGAGATGGATAGATTCCTGGTAAGCAAAGAGGTGAGAGGTTATTGGGGATAGGCAGGATGCGGATTGGAGGTTACTATCAGCCATGATCGCAGTAAATGGCAGAGCAGGCTCGAGGGGCTGAATGGCCTCCTCCAGGACAGGGCCTGGGTGGGATTGGTTTTGGTGCAGACTCGATGAATGGCCTCCTTCTGCACTGTAGGATTCTATGATTCTATGATCCTCTCCACATCCACCCTGTCAATATCCCTCAGGATCTTGTATCTTTCAATCGAGTCACCTCTTACTCTTCTAACCTCGAGTGGATACAAGCCTAACCTCTCCAACCTTTCCTCACAAGGCAACCCGCCCATTCCTGGTATTAGTCTAGTAAACCGTCTCTGAACTGCTTCGAACGCATTTACATCCTTCCTTAAATAAGATGACCAACACAGTACCCGGTACTCCAGGCGTGGTCTCACCCATGCCCTGTGTAACTGAAGCATAAACTCCCTACTTTTGTATTCAATTCCTCTCGCAATAAATAATAACATCCTATTAGCTTTCCTAATTATTTGCTGCACCTACATGCTAACCTTTTGTGGTCCATGCACTGGGACACCCAGATCCCTCTGCATCTCAGAGCTCTGCATCTCTCACCATTTAGATAATAACCTTATTTTTTCAGACAATTCCACTTTTACACACATTATACTCCATTTTCCAGATCTTTGCCACGCTCGGTAACCTATCCCTATCTTTCTGTCGCCTCCTTATGTCCTCTTCGTTATTTGCTTTCCTATCTTTGTGCTCTCAGCAAACCTGGCAACAACCTCTTCAATCCTTTCCTCCAAGACATCTTTATAACTTGTAAACAGTTGAGATTCCAGCACTGATCCCTGTGGCATACCACTCGTTACATCTTGCCAAAAGACCCATTTATACCAATCTCGCTTCCTGTTAGTCAGCCATAGAATCCCTACAGTGCAGAAGGAGGCCATTCATCAAGTCTGCACCAAAACCAATCCCACCCAGCTCCAATCCCTGTAACCCTGCTAACCCCCCTGACACGCAGGGACAACTTACTATAGAACCATAGAAAATTACAGCTCAGAAACAGGCCTTTTGGCCCTTCTTGTCTGTGCCGAACCATTTTATGCCTAGTCCCACTGACCTGCACTTGGACCATATCCCTCCACACCCCTCTCATCCATGAACCCGTCCAAGTTTTTCTTAAATGTTAAAAGTGACCCCGCATTTACCACTTTATCCGGCAGCTCATTCCACACTCCCACCACTCTCTGCGTGAAGAAGCCCCCCCTAATATTCCCTTTAAACTTTTCTCCTTTCACCCTTAACCCATGCCCTCTGGTTTTTTTCTCCCCTAGCCTCAGCGGAAAAAGCCTGCTTGCATTCACTCTATCTATACCCATCAAAATCTTATACACCTCTATCAAATCTCCCCTCAATCTTCTACGCTCCAGGGAATAAAGTCCCAACCTATTCAATCTCTCTCTGTAACTCAGCTTCTCAAGTCCCGGCAACATCCTTGTGAACCTTCCACAAGGCCAATCCACCTAACTAATCAACCCATCTTTGGGCTGTGGGAGGAAACTGGAGCACCTGGAGGAAACCCACGCAGACACGGGGAGAATGTGCAGACTCCACCCAAGCCGGGAATCGAACTCGGGTCCCTGGCGCTGTGAGGCCAATTTTCAATCCGTGCCAATTTGTTATCCCCTATAGAATCCATAGAATCCCTACAGTGCAGAAGGAGGCCATTCGGCCCATTGAGTCTGCACCAACCACAATCCCACCCAGGCCCTATTCCTTGTTATCCCACATATTTACCCCGCTAATCTCCTGACACGAGGGGCAATTTAGCAAGGCCAATCCACCTAACCCGCACATCTTTGGACTGTGGGAGGAAACCCACACAGACACTGGGAGAATGTGCAAATTCCACACAGACAGTGACCCAAGCCGGGAATTGAACCCGGGTCCCTGGCGCTGTGAGGCAGCAGTGCTAACCACTGTGCCGCTCATACCATGACCTATTTTTCATGATAACCTTTGATGTGGCACCTTGTCATAGAGTCATAGAGGTTTGCAGCATGGAAACAGGCCCTTCGGTCCAACCTGTCCATGCTGCCCAGTTTTTACCACTAAGCTAGCCCCAATTGCCCACATTTGGCCCATATCCCTCTGCACCCATCCTACCCATGTAACTGCCTAAATGCTTTTTAAAAGACAAATTGTACCCGCCTCTACTACTACCTCTGGCAGCTTGTTCTGGAACTCACCACCCTCTGTGTGAAAAACCGCCCCTCTGGACCCTTTTGTATCTCTCCCCTCTCACCCTAAACCTATGCCCTCTATTTTCAGACTCCCCTAACTTTGGGAAAAGATATTGACTATCTAGCTGATCTATGCCCCTCATTATTTTATAGGTCTCTGTAAGATCACCCCTCAGCCTCCTACGCTCCAGAGAAAGAAGTCCCAGTCTATCCAGCCTCTCCTTGTAACTCAAACCATCCAGTCCCGGTAGCATCCTAGTAAATCTTTTCTGCATTCTTTCTAATTTAATAATATCCTTACTATAATAGGGTGATCAGAACTGTACAAATGCTGTACTGTACTGTGTCAAATGCCTTCTGGAATTCTAAGTGCAGTACACCAAGCAGATCCCTTTTATTCAGAGCACACGTGACTTCCTCAAAGAACTCCAAAAGTTGGTTAACCGTGATTTCCCTTTCACAAAACCATGTTGACTCTGCCTGATTACCTTGAGCTTATCCAAGTGCCCTGCTATAACTTCTTTAATAATAGCTTCTAATATTTTCCCTACGACAGATGTTAGGCTAATATTTTTTTATTAATTCGTGGGACATGGGCGTCACTGGCTGGGCCCAGCATTTATTGCCCATCCCTAGTTGCCCTTGGAGGGTAGTTGAGAACCAACCACATTGCTGTGGCTCTGGAGTCACATGTAGGCCAGACCGTGTAAGGACGGCAGATTTCCTTCCCTAAAGGGACACTAGTGAACCAGATGGGTTTTTCCCACACGGTGGCACAGTGGTTAGCACTGCTGCCTCACAGCGCCAGGGACTCCGGGTTCGATTCCCAGCTTGGGTGACTTCCCTGGATAGGTGGGTAGCACTGTCGCCTCTCAGCCTGAAGCTTGCAAATCCCCATTTCAGAGCCTTCGGCACAACTAGCCATCACTTTATCATTAGAAATCATAGAATCCCCACAGTGCAGAAGGAAGCCATTCGGCCCATTGAGTCTGCACCGACCACAATCCCACCCAGGCCTTATCCCTATAAACCCACATATTTACCCTGCTAATCCCTCTAACCTACGCATCCCAGGACACTAAGAGGCAATTTAGCAAATTACTCCACTGTGTGGAGTTTGCACATTCTCCCCGTGTCTGCGTGGGTTTCCTCCCACGGTCCAAAGATGTGCGGGTTAGGTGGATTGGCCGTGCTAAATTGCCCCTTAGTGTCAGGGGGACTAGCGAGCGTAAATGCAAGGAGTTGCGGGGATAGGGCCTGGGTGGGATTGTGGTCATTGCAGACTCGATGGGCCGAGTGGCCTCCTTCTGCACTGCAGGATTCTCTGAATCTATCATTCTAATCGACAATAGTTTCATGGTCTGTCGATTCCTGTTTGTGTGTCCCTGCATTTTCTATTTTCCAATCCAATGGGACCTTCCCTGAATCAAGGGCATTATAGAAGATTTAAACCAACGCATCAACTGTCTCACTGGACACCTTTTAGACACTAGGATGAAGCCCATCAGCCCCCAGCTCCAACACTTTGCTCCGTCCCACTCCTCTGGAAACTGTCCTTTTCCTGAGATTCTCCCTTCCATTCCCTGGTTCATAGCTGCTTCTGGGATGTTACATCTTTCCTCTTGTCGTGAACAGCTTTACCACAATAAAGGTGCAATATAAATGCAAGTATTTGTTGTTGCAACACGCAGACCCTGTAAAGCTGAACTCAAGTCAGAATCATTGAATCCCCACAGTGCTGAAGGAGGCCATTTGGCCCATCGAGTCTGCACCGACCACAATCCCACCCCGGCCCTATCCCTGTTACCCCATATATTTACCCTGCTAATCCCCCTGACACTGAGGGGCAATTTAGCATGGCCAATTCACCTAACCTACACATCTTTGGACACTAAGGGACAATTTAGCATGGCCAATCTACCTAACCTGCGCATCTTTGAACACTAAGAGTCAATTTAGAATGGCCAATTCACCTAACCTACACATCTTTGGACACTAAGGGACAATTTAGCATGGCCAATTCACCTAACCTACACATCTTTGGACACTGAGGGGCAATTTAGCATGGCCAATCCACCTAACCTACACATCTTTGGACACTGAGGGGCAATTTAGCATGGCCAATCCACCTAACCTACACATCTTTGGACACTGAGGGGCAATTTAGCATGGCCAATCTACCTAACCTGCGCATCTTTGAACACTAAGAGTCAATTTAGAATGGCCAATTCACCTAACCTACACATCTTTGGACACTAAGGGACAATTTAGCATGGCCAATCCACCTAACCTACACATCTTTGGACACTAAGGGACAATTTAGCATGGCCAATCCACCTAACCTACACATCTTTGGACACTGAGGGGCAATTTAGCATGTCCCATCCCCCTAACCTGCACCAGATGTATGAGGCAAGTTATTTTACATAGATGTACGAGGCAAGTTTTTTACACAGAGGGTGGTGAGTACCTGGAATTCGTTGCCAGGGGAGGTAGTGGAAGCAGATACAATAAGTCACTTTTAAGGGGCATTTTGACAAATACGTGAATAGGATGGGAATAGAGGGATACGGTCCCCGGAAGGGTAGGGGGATTTTAGTTCAGTCTGGCAGCATGGTCGGTGCAGGCTTGGAGGGCCGAAGGGCCTGTTCCTATTCTGTAATTTTCTTTATTCTTTGTCTTTGGACCGTGAGAGGAAACCGGAGCACCCGGAGGAAACCCACGCAGACACGGGGAGAACGTGCAGACTCCGCACAGACAGTGACCCGAGGCCAGAATTGAACCCGGGTCCCTGGCGCTGTGAGGCAGCAGTGCTAACCCACTTTACCACCCAGTAAATGACGATCGATAGCCGTGCTTGGTTAATAAACAGGATGCAGCACTTGGAGGATGTGCCCTCTCCAGGCTGGATCTGAGTTTCAAACAGGTGCTTTGAGAAGACAGTAAGTGGCATCTAATTTCCATGCAGCTCAGGTTGGCACAGGAGCTCAGGAAGTCACAGTGCGTACGTTTGTCTTTGATTTCAAGGAAGTTAGAATGAAATCTGAGAAAACTCGTTGGAGAGTGAAAGATATGAACGGGTGACTGACAATCCGGTTGTGCCTGGAGCTCCTTGATGTGTGATGTCCTTTAATATCCTGTCGGATCCTGAACATTTTTGATGCTTTCCTTCACGGTGTAGTCATTCAATCTCTGGGTTGAGATGGAAAGACAAGGATAATTGCAAATTATATTGACTTCCCTGGATTTAGTGGGTAGCACTGTCGCCTCTCAGCCTGAAGCTTGCAAATCCCCATTTCAGAGCCTTCAACACAACTAGGCCATCACTTTATCATTAGAAATCATAGAATCCCCACAGTGCAGGAGGAGGCCATTCGGCCCATCGAGTCTGCCCCAACCACAATCCCACCCAGGCCCTATCCCCATAAACCTACATATTTACCCTGCTAATCCCTCTAACCTACGGATCCCGGGACACTAAGAGGCAATTTAGCATGGCCAATCCACCTAACCCTGCACATCTTTAGACGCTAAGGGGCAATTTACCATGGCCAATCCACCGACACGGTGGCACAGTGGTTAGCGCTGCTGCCTCACAGCGCCAGGGTCCCAGGTTCACTTCTGGCCTCGGGTCACTGTGTGTGTGGAGTTTGTGCATTCTCCTCGTGTCGGCGTGGGTTTCCTCCGGGTGCTCCGGTTTCATAGAATCATAGAATCCTACAGTGCAGAAAGAGGCCATTTGGCCCATCGAGTCTGCACCAACCACAATCCCACCCAGGCCCTGTCCACATATCCCTACATATTTAACCACTAACCCCTCTAACCTATGCATCCCAGGACACTAAGGGGCAATTTAGAATGGCCAATCAACCTAGCCCGCACATCTTTGTTTCCTCTCACAGTCCCAAAGATATGCGGGTTAGGATTGGCCATGTTAAATTGCCTTAGTGTCAGGGGGATTAGCTAGGGTAAATGCATGGGGTTATGGGGATAGGGCTTGGGTGGGATTGTGGTTGGTGCAGAATTGATGGGCAGAATGGCCTCCTTCTGCGCTGTAGGAGTCTATGATTCTAGGGGCTCTGGTGATGTAACCTCTTCACCTCTAACACCGTCTTTCCCGTAACGCCGGGTCCTCGCGACTGAAAAAATCTTTTGTGATTTCTTCAACGTTGACGGCTCTGAAGTGAGTCGCCTGTACATACAATTAAAGCTGCAACGCTCTTCACAGATGAACTAACAGCAAGAAGTAGGCATGGCCAGATGTTTGTTACTTGGCAAAGAGGTCTCTAAAGTTCAGGAGTAAATGCTTGTAGAAGATCTCTTGCAGAGGGAGATACATGAGGTTAATGTGTTCTGGGTCAGAGAGTCAGCAGAGAATTGAGAGGCTGGTGGGAGGAGATATGTGGTACGTTCCAAACATTTAATAAACGGGAATGTTTTGCACTGATTTGAGTCTGTGGGCTGAAATATTATCCTGATCGATCTTACTTCCTGTCAGTCAGCTGAATTCACCTTGGGATCTTCCACAAGATCCTTCGATCTTCTTTCATTTCTGAAGACCTGAATCATATCATAGAATCATTGATTCCTGACAGTGCAGAAGGAGGCCATTCAGCCCATCGAGTCTGTGCCGACCACAATCCCTCCCAGGCCCTATCCCCATAACCCCACTTATCCACCCTGCTAATCCCCCTGACACTAGGGGTTAAATTAACACGGCCAATCCACCCTAACCCGCACATCTTCGGACTGTGGGAGGACACCGGAGCACCCGGAGGAAACCCACGCAGACACGGTGAGAATGTGCAAACTCCACACAGACAGTCACCCGAGGCCGGAATTGAAGCCGGGTCCCTGGCGCTGTGAGGCAGCAGAGTTAACCACTGTGCCACCGTGCTGCCCTAATATGAAGTGACCCCAAGAATAATTGTCCTTAAGTGTTCTGCGATTTGGCTCAAGAGAGAGCTGTGGCAAAACTTCTTGTGGGTGGCACGGTGGTTAGCACTGCTGCCTCACAGCGCCAGGGACCTGGGTTCAATTCCCGGATGGGTCACTATCTGTGTGGAGTCTGCACATTCTCCCCGTGTCTGCGTGGGTTTCCTCCGGGTGCTCCAGTTTCCTCCCACAGTCCAAAGATGTGCATGTTACGTGGATTGTCCATGCTAAATTAACCCTAGTGTCAGGGGATTAGCAGGGTAAATATGAGGGGTTCTGGGAATAAGGCCTGGGTGGGATTGTGGTCGGTACAGACTCGATGGGCCGAATGGCCTCCTTCTGCACTGTAGGGATTCCATGATTCTTTACCTGATGAATGATCAGCGCTCTGAAAGCTTGTGTTTCATTTAAACCTGTTGGATTATAACCTGGTGCCGTGTGACCTTGCATCTTGTCTACCCCTCTCCAACACCAGCATCTCCACATCAAAACTGAAAGAGCAATTGGGTCTTTAAGTGAACCCTCTGGAAAATGCAGGGGTAAAGCACAAAGGCTGCCTCACAGCGCCAGGGATCCAGGTTCGATTCCCGGCTTGGGTCACTGTCTGTGTGGAGTTTGCACATTCTCCCCGTGTTTGTGTGGGTTTCCTCCGGGTGCTCCGGTTTCCTCCCACAGTCCGAAAGACGTGCTGGTTAGGGTGCATTGGCCGTGCTAAATTCTTCCTCAGTGTAACCCGAACAGGCGCTGGAGTGTGGCGACTAGGGGATTTTCACAATAACTTCATTGCAGTGTTAATGTAAGCCTACTTGTGACGCTAATAAATAAACTTTAAAAAACTTTAAAGGAGTGGGACCAGTTAACTAGCTCTGCCAAGAAGATAACAATAGGCCAAGTGGCTATATATATAATTAATGACATGGTACAACAGCAGCTTTCATTTATATAGTGCCTTTAAAATAGAAAATAAATCACAACGTTTCACTGAACAGCTTGTACAGGACCAGATTTATCTAATTTAAGTAACAGATACTGTCATGGGAAAGTGGTGGGGCTGATGTTCTGAAGGAATGAGATCAAACGGGTTAATGAGACATTTACCTCTCCGCCTCTCTAGTATTTTATATTTGTGTAGGTAAGTTTGAATTGTTGTTTAGCCAGCCGTGTTTTCCTGTATTTCTCTTGGGAGTATTTGATGATGACAGAGGGTCAGGAACCAGGCCAAAGGGTAGGAGTGTGTGTGTGTTTTGTGTGTGTGTTTTGTGTGTGTGTTTTGTGTGTGTGTTTTGTGTGTGTGTTTTGTGTGTGTGTTTTGTGTGTGTGTTTTGTGTGTGTGTGTGCGCGTATGTGTTGCACGCGTGTGTGCCTGTGTCCGCACGCGCGTGTGTGCCTGTGTCCGCACGCGCGTGTGTCTGTGCGCATGTGCATGCGTGTGTGCACATGTGTGCACGCGTGTGTGTGCACGTGTGTTTAAGTGTGCGCATGTGTGTATGCATGCATGTGTCCCCAAGTCTCCAAAGTTGTGTACTGCATGGTCTGCTGTCCACAGCTCATTACATGATCTGTTACATACCTGGTCACCATTTAAAATGGAGATGAGGCTAATTCTTGCTCTGCGGGTTCTGAGTCTTTGGAACTCTCCTCCTGAAAAGTCAGAAGCAGGATCTTTGAATATTTTTAAGGCAGCGATGTATCGATTGTTGGTGAGCAGTGTGGGTGGAGGGAGGGGCGTATAAGTTAATTGGAGATAGGCGGGATGCAGGTTTGAGGTTGCTATCACATCAGTCATGATCTTATTAAATGGAGGATCAGGGCCGAGGGGGTCAAACAACCTCCTCCTTTTTCCTTGGTCATATGTTCGTATTAATGGTCTCTTTACACAGGGGTAAAAGTGTGCAGAGAAAAGTGGTCCTGGGGTACACATTCATAGAATCATAGAATCATTACAGTGCAGAAGGAGGCCATTCAGCCCATTGAGTCTGCACAGATCACAATTCCAGCCAGGCCCCATTCCCGTAACCCCACTTATTTACCCTGCTAATCCCCCTGACACTAGGGTCAGTTTATCGTGGCTAATGAATCTAACCAGTACATCTTTCGGACTGTGGGAGGAAACCGGAGCACTCGGAGGAAACCCACGCAGACACGGGGAGAACGTGCAAACTCCACACAGACAGTGACCCAAGCCAGGAATCGAACCCCGGTCCCTGGCGCTGTGAGGCAGCAGTGCTAACCCACTGTGCCACCGTGCTGTCCACATTCTGAGGTGAGCCGGGTTGTGGGGTACACATTCCCGTTTACTGGTGGGCACTCACTGCTGACCAGCCCAATGAACAGTGAGTCGTCCTGATTTTATTTACTTCATTATTTATTTATTACTTTTCAGTCACAAGTAGGCTTACATTAACACTGCAATGGAGTTACTGTGAAAATCCCCTAGTTGCCACGCTCCGGCGCCTGTTCGGGTACACTGAGGGAGAATTTAGCACGGCCAATGCACCCTAACCAGCATGTCTTTCGGACTGTGGGAGGAAACCGGAGCACCCAGAGGAAACCCACGCAGACACGGGGAGAATGTGCAGACTCCACACAGACAGTGACCCAAGCCGGGAATGGAACCCGGGTCCCTGGCGCTGTGAGGCAGCAGTGCTAACCCACTGTGCCACCGTGCTGCCCCACCGTGATCTCCCTGTAATCCTGTACTTTCATGTCGACCGCAACCCAGGATCAATTGTGGCATTGCAAACTACAGGGCTTTACCTTTGGTTCCTATGATGGGCACACTAGACCATAAGACATAGGAGCAGAATTAGACCACTCGGCCCATCGAGTCTGCTCCACATTAGCCCATTCACAGGTCCCAGTTCCAACATGCCTCATCATGATGAGGACTCACCTTTCCTTAGGAACTTTGGTACATAGGATCAAGACAAGGCCAGTTAGCCCCTCAATCCTGCTCCATCATTCAATACAATTGTGCGACCTAACTCGGTGTTCCCAATACCCCTTAATACCTTTAATTAATCAATCTCAGATTTCAGCTTAACAATTGATCCAGCAACAATTGCTGTTTGTGGGAGGGAGTTCCAAATTCCCATCTCTATTTTTGTGTAAAAATGTTTCTGAATTTCTCAGAAGGCTAAGGAAATTTGACATTTCAGCTACGACTCTCACCAACTTTTACAGATGCACCATAGAAAGCATTCTTTCTGGCTGTATCACAGCTCGGTATGGCTCCTGCTCTGCCCAAGACCGCAAGGAACTACAAAAGGTCCTGAACGTAGCCCAGTCCATCACGCAAACCAGCCTCCCATCCACAGACTCTGTCTCCACTTCCCGCTGCCTCAGCAAAGCAGCCAGCATAATTAAGGACCCCACGCACCCCGGACATTTTCCCTTCCAGCTTTTTCCTTCGGGAAAAAGATACAAAAATCTGAGGTCACGTACCAACCGACTCGAGAACAGTTTCTTCCCTGCTGCCGTCAGACGTTTGAATGGACCTACCTCGCATTAAGTTGATCTTTCTCTATACCCTAGCTATGACTGTAACACTACATTCTGCACTCTCTCCTTTCCTTTTCACTGTATACTAATACATGTGACAATAATAAATCAAATCAAATCAAAGAATTTCACTCCTGAAAGGTCTGGCTTTAACCTTCAGGCAATAACCCCTTTTCCTCGGCTCCCCAAGCAGCAGAAATAGTTTCTCTCTACTTACCCTATCGATCTGTTCCCACTAACAATTCTGAAAACTTTGACCGAATCGCCCTTTAACCTCCTAGAATCCAGAGAATTGCAACCCTGCTTTGTGTAATATCTCTTCCAGATGTAACCCTTGGAATCCAGGTATTGATCTGGTAAACTTACGAGTGGAATTCTCCCATTTTGAGACAAAGGGGGGAATTTTACCATCCCGTCTGCAATGGGAGGAGAGACTAAGTTGGTTAGGATTATATTCACTAGAGTTTAGAAGAGTGAGAGGGGATCTCATAGAAACTTATAAACTTCTAACAGGGTTAGACAGGGTAGATTCGGAAAGAATGTTCCCGATGGTGAGGGGAGTCCAGATGTAGGGGTCATAGTTTGAGGATAAGGGATAAACCTTTTAGAACTGAGGTGAGGAGAAATTTCTTCACCCAGAGGGTGGTGAATGTGTGGAATTCACTCCCACAGTAAGTAGTTGAGGCCAAAATGTTGTGTGATTTCAAGAAGAAATTAGATACAGCTCTTGGGGCTAAAGGGATCAAGGGATGTGGGGGGAAGGCGTGATCAGGATGTTGAATTCGATGATCGGCCATGATCAAAATGAATGGCGGAGCAGGCTCAAAGGGCCGAATGGTGATGGAGGCGATGGCCTAGTGATATTATCGCTAGACTATTAATCCAGAAACTCAGCTAATGTTCTGGGGACCCGGGTTTGAATCCTGTCAAAGCAGATGGTGGAATTTGAATACAATTTAAAAAATCTGGAGTTAAGTATCTACTGATGACCGTGAAACCACAGTCGATTGTCGGAAAAACCCATCTGGTTCAGTAATGTCCTTTAGGGAAGGAAACCTACCATCCTTACCCGGTCTGGCCTACATGTGACTCCAGAGCCACAGCAATGTGGTTGACTCTCAACTGCCCTCTGAAATGGCCTCGCAAGCCACTCAGGTGAGGGGCAGCTCAGGATTGGCAATAAATGCTGGCCCAACCAGCGACGCCCGTGTCCCATAAATTAATGAAAAAAATGGCCTACTCCTGCTTCTAATTTCTGAGGCGGCACGGTGGCACAATGGTTAGCACGGTTGCCTCATAGCGCCAGGGACCCGGGTTGATTCTGGCCTTGGGTCACTGTGTCTGTGGGTTTTTTCCCCGTGTCTGTGTGGGCTTCCTCTGGGTGCTCCGGTTTCAAAGAACAAAGAAAATTACAGCACAGGAACAGTCCCTTCGGCCCTCCAAGCCTGCACCGACCATGCTGCCCGAACTAAAGCTGAACTAAAACCCCCTACCCTTCCGGGGACCATATCCTTCTATTCCCATCCTATTCATGTATTTGATAGGAAGTGGGATAGCTTGATCTTGGTTTCAGATAAAGCTCGGCACAACATCGTGGGCCGAAGGGCCTGTTCTGTGCTGTACTGTTCTATGTTCTATGCCCCTTAAAACTCACTATCGTATCTGCTTCCACTACCTCTCCGGCAGCGAGTTCCAGGCACCCACCACCCTCTGTAAAAATCTTGCCTCGTACATCTCCTTTAAACATTGCCCCTCGCACCTTAAACCTGTGCCCCCTAGTAATTGACTCTTCCACCCTGGGAAAGAGCTACCGACTATCCACTCTGTCCATGCCTCTCACAATCTTGTAGAATTCTATCAGGTCACCCCTCAACTCCGTCGTTCCAGTGAGAACAAACCAAGTTTCTCCAACCTCTCCTCATAGTTAATGCCCTCCATACCAGGCAATATCCTGGTAAATCTTTTCTGCACCTTTCTCAAAGCCTCCACATCCTTCTGGTAGTGTGGCGACCAGAATTGAACACTATATTCCAAGTGTGGTCTAACTAAGGTTCTATAAAGCTGCAACAGGACTTGCCAATTTTTAAACTCAATACCCCAGCCGATGAAGGCAAGCATGCCGTATGCCTTCTTAACTACCTTCTCCACCTGCATTGCCACCTCCAGTGACCTGTGTACCTGTGCACCCAGATCCCTCTGCTTATGGATGTGTGGGTTAGGTGGATTGGCCAGGCTAAATTGTTCCTTAGTGTCAGGGGGACTAGCATGGGGTTATAGGGATAGGGCCTGGGTGGGATTGTGGTCGGTGCAGGCTCGATGGGCCGAACAGCCTCCTTCTGCACTGTAGGGATTCTACCTACTTCTTTGACCAAACATTTGGTCATCTCAGACCTCCTTCCTTTGTCTCCGTGGGAATTTCTGTCTGATTAAAATTGTTTCGTTTGTTTATGGGATGTGGGCATCGCTGACCAGGCCAATGTTGATTGCCCATCCCTAGTTGCCCCTTGAGAAGCCATGAAGCTATGTTTCTTCCTGAGATGAGATGCTCAGAACCTGCTCCCAGTCCTCCGGGTGGGGATCTGACCAGGGCTTCGTCCGACTGAAGCCTTCTCAAGGTAACGACATAGTATTGGCCCCGAGACGCAGCCTTGACTCCCTCCGCAAGGCAGGAAAGGATTGGTGGGTTTGCGACTGACAGTCAGGGGGATTGCAGCTGAGAGTTAATGAGCTGTTTTCCGAGTTAATTCTCTTTAATAAACCCTTCCAGCTCAAAGGTGTTCATGACACAATGCTGTGATAATCATTATCCGCTAGATATTAATTTGTCTTCTTGAAGAAAGAGAGTGACGGAGGTTATTATTTGCTGTGTTTGCGGGAGGTGGTTTGTTCTGCTGAATAGTCTTCAGTCTTAACAAAGGTGCCTGGAGCTGTTCACTGAGATTCTAATTAACTGAGGAACACTAAGGGTGGATATTACACTCTGAAGTTCGGAGAAAGGCTTACAGTTCAGTGATATATGATTAAGATGACATCGTTCTCTGGCCGAAGAAGCATTTATAATTACTGGGTTTCTTTTGGTCCCTATTTTGGGAGTGCGGTGTGACAGCGAACCAGAATGCGCTGCGCATCCCTGCAGCAGACAGAGAGACCCGGTGTTCACACCAGCTCCCCAGACTTACCCTGCCCCGAGGAGCCGCAACCCAGCCACAGATCCGACACCGTGGGCGGGATTCTCCGGTCTTCCAGTCACGGGTTTCCCGCCGGCGGGAGGTGGCGTGTTGTTTGCTAGCGTTGGGATTCTCCAGTCCCGCCGCTGTCCACGGGAATTTCCATTGATGCCGCCCCCCCCCACACTGGTGGAAAACCCGCCGGCGGGTGTGCACTGCCGGCGGGACTGGAGAATCCGGCTGGCGTAACGGCTGGAGAATTCCACCCACATCTTCCTTGCAATGGATTTCTGCAATGGAATGAATTTTTAAAAAATCATGACATGGGTGTAACGATTCTAATCAGGCAAGTGAGGTGGGCCTATTAGAATATGAACTCCTTGATTAAGGACCAAATTGATGGTCCAATCATAGAGGTTTACAGCATGGAAACAGGCCCTTCGGCCCAACTTGTCCATGCTGCCCCTTTTTTTAACCCCTAAGCTAGTCCCAATTGTCCGTGTTTAGCCCATATCCCCTCTATACCCATGTAACTGTCTAAACGCTTTTCAAAAGACAAAATTGTACCCACCTCTACTACTACTTCTGGCAGCTCGTTCCAGACACTCACCACCCTCAGGGAGCCCCATGCTCTGTACTGTACCAGGAGTGTCAGTTCCTCTGGCACTCTGGATGCAGACTGCATGCTGGGAGCACTCTGTATAGCGTTGTTGGACCTTGTAAATAAAGGAATTCTGGTGAAGGGATTTCCGCCTCTGAGGACTTATTACGGTGGGTATCACTGGCTAGGACAGAATTTATTACCCATTCTTAATTGCCCGTGAGAAGGTGGCCGTGAGCTTTATCAGCAAGTGCAAAGAAAGACTTGCATTTGATAGTTTGGTTCACAATATCCCACAAAGTACTTTACAGCTAATGGACTAGCCATATAAATACTGTGGCTACAAGAGCAGGTCAGAGGCTAGGAATACTGCGGTGAGTAACTCACCTCCTGACTCCCCAAAGCCTGTCCACAAGACACAAGTCAGTAGTGTGATGGAATACTCCCCACTTGCCTGGATGGGTGCAGCTCCAACAACACTCAAGAAGCTCGACACCATCCAGGACAAAGCAGCCCCGCTTGATTGGCACCCCATCCACAAACATCCACTCCCTCCACCACCGACGCAGCGGTGTGCACCATCTACAAGATGCACTGTAGGAATTCACCAAGGCTCCTTAGGCAGCACCTTCCAAACCCACAATCGCTATCATCTAGAGGGCAACATACACGTGAGAACACCACAAACTAGAAATTCCCCTCCAAGCCACTCCCCATCCCGACTTGGAAATATATCGCCCATTCCTTCACTGTCGCTGGGTCAAAATCCTGGAACTCTCTCCCTAGCAGCGTTGTGGGTGTACCTACGCCACAGGTACTGCAGTTGTTCAAGCAGACAGCTCATCACCACCTTCTCAGGGCTAATCAAATCATAGAATTGCTGCAGTACAGAAGGAGGCCATTCGGCCCATTGAGTCTGTGCCGACCACAATCCCACCCAGGCCCTATTCCCATAACCCCACATATTTACCCTCTTAATCCCGCTGGCACGAAGGGGCAATTTAGCACGGCCAATCCACCTAACCCACACATCTTTGGAGTGTGGGAAGAAACCGGAGCACCCGGAGGAAACCCGCGCAGACACGGGGAGATCGTGCAAACCCCACACAGACAGTGACCCAAGGCTGGTATCGAACAAGGGTCCCTGGCGCTGTGAGGCAGCAGTGCCAAACACTGTGCCACCGTACCGCCCCGAATTAAAGTTGAGTAATGAATGTTGGCCTAACCAGCGATGCCCACTATTCTGTAAATTAACTTAAGAAAGGGCTTTCGAAGTGGTTGAATTTTTGTAACGTAGGAAACACCACGGCTACTCCGATAAGCAGCAATAGGGTCATAACTATTTTAGTGAGGTTGATTAATGGATAGATATCTGCCAGGACACTGGGGAGAACTCCCCTGCTCCTTAATGTAGTAAGAGTTTTAACAACACCAGTTTAAAGTCCAACAGGTTTATTTGGTAGCAAATACCATTGGTAATAAACCTGTTGGACTTTAACCTGGTGTTGTTAAACTTCTTACTGTGTTCACCCCAGTCCAACGCCGGCATCTCCACATCATGACTACCCTTAATGTAGTGCCATGGAATACCCAGAGAGGGCAGACAGGTCCTCAATCTGAAAGATGGTGCTTGTACCTCCAACAGTACATTGGAATGTCAACCTTGATTGTTAAGCTGGAGTGGGACATCTGGGGTAAGAGTGCTACCCACCGAGACAAGACTGATATCTAGGTATCAGGGGAGGCGATGGCCAAGTGGTATTATCGCCAGACTATTAATCCAGAAACTCAGCTAATGCTCTGGGGACCCGGGTTCGAATCCTGCCACGGCAGATGGTGGAATTTGAATTCAATAAAAAATATCTGGACCTACTGATGACCATGAAACCATTGTTGATTGTCGGGTAAACCCATCTGGTTGACTAATGTTCATTAGGGAAGGAAATCTGCCGTCCTTACCTGGTCTGGCCTACATGTGACTCCAGAGCCACAGCAATGTGGTTGACTGGCTAGACCCCCTGGCTCCCCAAAGTCTATCCACCATCTACAAGGCACAAGTCAGGAGTGTGATGGAATACTCCCCACTTGCCTGGATGGGTGCAGCTCCAACAACACTCAAGAAGCTCAACACCATCCAGGACAAAGCAGCCCCACTTGATTGGCACCCCATCCACAAACATTCACTCCCTCCACCACTGACGCTCAGTAGTACTATCTACAAGATGCACTGCAGCAATTCACCAAAGATCCTTAGACAGCACCTTCCAAACCCACGACCACTTCCATCTAGAAGGACAAGGGCAGCAGATACATGGGAACACCACCACCTGCAAGTTCCCCTCCAAGCCACTCACCATTCTGACTTGGAAATATATCGGCCGTTCCTTCGCAGTGGCTGGGTCAAAATCCTGGAATTCCCTCCCTAACGGGATTGTGGGTCAACCCACAGCACGTGGACTGCAGCGATTCAAGATGGCGGCTCACCGCCACCTTCTCAAGGGGCAACTAGGGATGGGCAATAAATGCTGGGCAGCCAGTGATGCCCATGCCCCATGAATGAATTAAGTGGACCCCTTCCGCTCTCAAGCAGAGAGCCATCGGACGCTCGGCACCCACCTCCTCACTAACTGCAACACCCGAATCGGACTTTTGTGGAGCATGTTTGTTTCTTACCGAATCTGGATGGGTGAAAGTGGTTGTAAAGGGGGAAGTGTTGGTAAAGTTGGGTGTGCAGCCCATTAAGTCAATTTAAATGCATGCACGGTCCTGATTGTGGCTATTTTCGAGCCTTGGTAGAGGGGGAGCCAGCGCGGAGGTGGGCGCTGATCATGCTACTCACCTCACGCTCGACTTTACCAATTTTTTGCGCCCGAAAATGGGCGCAACGCGATGGTAAAATTGAGCCCACAGATGGCAGGCGGGTAGATGGAGTTGGTTTTACTTGTGTGGCAGAGCAGGCTTCAAGGGATTGAGTACTCCACTCCTGTTTGTAATAGAGTTCTAGTCACCTGATCAATGAGGGTGTGTGTGTGTGTGAGGGTGTGTGTGAGGGTGTGTGTGAGGGTGTGTGTGAGGGTGTGTGTGAGTGAGGGTGTGTGTGTGTGAGGGTGTGTGTGTGTGAGGGTGAGGGTGTGTGTGTGTGTGTGTGTGTGTGTGTGTGTGTGTGTGTGTGTGTGTGTGTGTGTCACTGACTCTAACCCTGGCACTAACGCTTGTTGCTGTGTTTTTGTCTTTTGTGCAGTTGTCGAACCAGCAACAGAAAAAGCCTGATTCTGACGAGCACCTCGCCAACTCTGCCTCGACCCCATTCACCGCTCCCCGGCCACCTAGGTAAGACTGCGGTTCCCCCCCTCACCCCCGAGGCTGGCTCAGAGGAGCGAGAGGTGGGGGTGGGGGGGGGGGGGAATAGAATGCTGGACACAGTGATGTGGAAAATTTCAACCTGCAATCTGAACCTGAGGAAAAGCAGCCGTCTTCATGTTTTCACTTTTATTTTCAGTATTGTTAAGTTTTAACGGGGTGTTATCAAGCTCACCATGGCGATGGGTCATGTTGGAGTTGCCAACCCTCCAGGATTGCCCCAGGAACTGAAGATTCATTTTCTGGACAAGGCTGTGAACAAAATCAGGAGAAATATCGGAGGGGTGTTAAAGAGTATTGGGCTAGATCTTGTTTCAGCAACTGGAGACCCTCCCCACCCCCCCTTCCCCTCCTCTCCACCCCCTTCCCCCTTCTCCCCATTCTCTTTCCCCCTCCCCCCACCTCCCCTTCTCCCCCTCTCTCCCTACCCCCTCTCCCCCCCACCCCCCTCTCCCCACCCCCCCACTCCTCAACCCCCCCCTCCCCATCCCTCCTTCCCCCTCCCCCCACCTCCCCTTCTGCCCCTCTCTCCCCATCCCCGCTCTCCCCACCCCACCATCCTGCTTGCCCCCTCTCCCCAACCCCCTTTCCTCACCCCCCTCCCCATCCCGCTTGCCCCCTCTCCCCACCCCCTCCCCATCCTGCTTGCCCACTCTGCTCACCCCCCTTCGTCCCCCTCCCCACCCCCTTCCCCACCTCCCCACCTCCCCTTTCCTTTCCTCTCCCCACTCCCCTACACCCTTCTCCCCTTCCTCCCTCTTCCCACCCCCTTCCCTCCTCACCCCACCCCCTTACACCCTTCTCCCCACCCTCCTCTTCCCATCCACATTGCCCCTCTCCTCACCTGCCCTTCCCCCCTCCCCCATCCCCCTTGCCCCCTCTCCCCACCCCCCTTTCGCCCTCTCCCCACCTCCTTTCGCTCCCCCCTCTCCCCCCACAAGTTGGCGAACCATTGGGAGTCCTGTGTCCCCTCTCTCTGGGAGACACTCCACTATTTAAACGCAAACAGGCATTTAACTGGTCAGCGTCTGGCCTCCCCATGTGGTGAAGGACCCTGGAGGGTGGCCCCGAGAGAACGTGTGGGATGGCCAAAGGTTCGCAGGGGCAGGTCCTGATTGCTTTCTATCGCAGCCTAATCTTGGGTTTAGATTTTGGATACAATCTTACAGAGCAGGAGGAGGCCACTTGGCCCATCATGCCCGTACTGGCTGCAGAAAACAGCCACCAATTAATCCAAGTCCCCTGCACCTTCCATAGCTCTGTAATGCTCTCCCCTCTAGTACTGATTTGATTTGATTTGCGTAGCTGACATGCCAAATTTCCTGAGTCTTCTGAGAAAGTAGAGGCGTTGGTGGGCTTTCTTAACAATAGCATTGGCGTGGGGGGACCAGGACAGGTTGTTGGTGATCTGGACACCTAGAAACTTGAAGCTCTCGCATATGCAGTTGATGTTGTCTACGTGGACTTTAGCAAGGCCTTTGACAAGATACCGCATGGTAGGTTGTTGCATAAGGTTAAATCTCACAGGATCCAGGGTGAGATATCTAAATGGATACAAAATTGGCTTCTTAACAGAATGTGGAGATGCCGGCGTTGGACTGGGGTAGGCACAGTAAGAAGTCTCACAACACCAGGTTAAAGTCCAACAGGTTTATTTGGTAGCAAATACCATAAGCTTAGATATCCACTCCATCTGACGAAGGAGCAGTGCTCCGAAAGCTTATGGTATTTGCTACCAAATAAACCTGTTGGACTTTAACCTGGTGTTGTGAGACTTCTTACTGTTCTTAACAGAAGCCAGAGGGTGGTTGTAGAGGGTTGTTTTTTAAACTGGAGGCCTGTGACCAGCGATGCGCCTCAGGGATCAGTGCTGGGTCCACTGTTATTTGTCATTTATATTAATGATTTGGATGAGAATATAGGAGGCATGGTTAGTAAGTTTGCAGATGACACCAAGATTGGTGGCATAGTGGACAGTGAAGAAAGTTATCTCCAATTGCAACGGGATCTTGATCAAGTGGGCCAGTGGGCTGACGAATGGCAGATGGAGTTTAATTTAGACAAATGTGAAGTGATGCATTTTGGTAGATTGAACCAGGCAGGACTTACTCAGTTAATGGTAGGGCATTGGGGAGAGTTACAGAACAAAGAGATCTAGGGGTACATGTTCATAGCTCCTTGAAAGTGGAGTCACAGGTGGACAGAGTGGTGAAGAAGGCATTCGGCATGCTTGGTTTCATCGGTCAGAACATTGAATACAGGAGTTGGGGTGTCTTGTTGAAGTTGTACAAGACATTGGTAAGGCCACACTTGGAATACTGTGTGCAATTCTGGTCACCCTATTATAGTAAGGATATTATTAAACTAGAAAGAGTGCAGAAAAGATTTACTAGGATGCTACCGGGACTTGATGGTTTGAGTTATAAGGAGAGGCTGGATAGACTGGGACATTTTTCTCTGGAGCGTAGGAGGCTGAGGGGTGATCTTATAGAGGTCTATAAAATAATGAGGGGCATAGATCAGCTAGATAGTCAATATCTTTTCCCAAAGGTGAAGGAGTCTAAAACTAGAGGGCATAGGTTTAAGGTGAGAGGGGAGAGATACAAAAGTGTCCAGGGGGGCAATTTTTTCACACAGAGGGTGGTGAGTGTCTGGAACAAGCTGCCAGAGGGAGTAGTAGAGGCGGGTACAATTTTATCGTTTAAAAAGCATTTAGATAGTTACATGGGTAAGATGGGTATAGAGGGATATGGGCCAGACGAGGGCAATTGGGATTAGCTTAAGGGGTGGTATGGACAAGTTGGGCCGAAGGGCCTGTTTCCATGCTGTAAACCTCTCTGACTCTATTTCCACTTCGTCCCCGTTGATGTAGACAGAGGCATGTCCTCCATTACGTTTCCTGAAGTCGATGACTGTCTCCTCCGTTCGGTCCAATTCCTTTTTGAAAGTTCCTGTTGAATCTGCTTCCACTGCCCTTTCAGATGGCGGATTCCAGATCACAACACACTGCAGGAAAGAATTCCCTTCACCTTGGGTCACATTGTTTCCCCAATCAACTTAAATCTGGGTCCTAGGATTACTGCATTCCGGTCCCAGCAGGGGACGGATTTGATTAAAGAATCAACTACAAAGTATTTCATGTAATTTCCTGCAGCTTTCTCATCTCAATTCTTAAAGGCAGTGACTGCAATGCGCCCCCCCCCCCCCCTGCCCCCCCACCTCCCCCACCACATGATCATAGAAACCCACCTGCAAGTTCCCCTCCAAGCCACTCACCATCCTGACTTGGAAATATATCAGCCGTTCCTTTGTGGTCGCTGGGCTAAAATCTTGGAATAGCAGAAGGAGGCCATTCAGCCCATCGAGTCTGTACCAATAACACTCCCACCCAGGGCCTATCCCCGTAACCCCACATATTTACCCTATTAATCCCTCGAACATACACATCTTTGGACACTAAGGGGCAATTTAGCATGGTCAATCCACCTAACCTACACAACTTTGGACACTAAGGGACAATTTAGCATGGCCAATCCACCTAACCTACACCATACTTGGGGCTGTGAGACTGTTCAGCTGTGGAAGGTTTTGCGGACAACCTCACCTTGCCCTCATTGCAGGCTCGCAAGGGCCAAATATGCAGCAGATGGTCCTGATCTTGTGATCAGGAGAGGTAACCTTAAGCTGTATCCACTGTTCCCCTTATCCTACCATCGCCCCCACCCACAAGCCCATGCTGCCCCATCCCCCCACCCCTCTTCCTCACCCAGGAACTGTTAACAGTGGCACAATGGTTAGCACTGCTGCGTCACAGAGCCAGGGACCTGGGTTCGATTCCCGGCTTGGGTCATTGTCTGTGTGGGGTCTGCACGTTCTCCCTATGTCTCCGTGGGTTTCCTCCGGGTGCTCTGATTTACTCCCACAGTCCAAGTATGTGCGGGTTAGGTGGATTGGCCGTGCTAAATTGTCCCTTAGTGTCAGGGGGACTAGCTAGGGTAAATGCATGGGGTTTTTGGATAGGGCCCAGGTGGGATTGTTGTCGGTGCAGACTCGATGGGCCGAATGGCCTCCTTCTGCACTGTAGGATTCTATGATTCCAAGAGGCGGGGTTTTATGGCTTCGCTTGTCCCGAAACCGTAAAATCCCGCCCAAGGTTAGTGGATCGTTCCATGGTCCACCCCTCTCCAATTCCAGTGACGGACGGGACGGTAAAATTCTTGCCATGGTGTCCAACGATTTGCCTGCTGGGAACGTGCATGACCAGAAGGGAAGGGCTTATCATCTGCACCCTATGGGCAACATGGTGGCTATTGGTTAGCACTGCTGCCTCACAGCACCGGGGGCACGGGTTCAATTCCGGCCTCCGGTCACTGTCTGTGCGGAGTTTGCACATTCTTCCCGTGTCTGCGTGCGTTTCCTCCGTGTGCTCCGGTTTCCTCTCACAGTCCCAAAGATGTGCGGGTTAGGTGGATTGGCCATGCTAAATTGCCCCTTAGTGTCCAAAGATGTGCAGGTTGGGTGGATTGGCCATGCTAAATTGCCCCTTAGTGTCCAAAGACGTGCGGGTTAGGTGGATTGGCCATGCTAAATTGACCCTTAGTGTCAGGGGAGACTAGCAGGGTAAATGCATGGGGCTATGGGGAGAGGGCCTGGGTGGGAATGGTAGTCAGTGCAGACTTGATGGGCCAAATGGCCTCCTTCTGTCGTGTAGGGATTCTATTGTTCTATGATTTAAGATATAGAGCAATGTTCATTCTGCCAAGAGTTTTTTATGTGCGGGATATTACGACCTCGTTCGTCCCGTAAAATCTCGCCCGAGGTCAGCGGACCTTTCTGTTGTCTGTCCCATTGCCCGCTCCGATTCCCATGGCGGGCGGGTGGGTAAAATTCGGGCCGTTGTGTCCAAAGATTTGCCTGCTGGGAGTGTGCACGTCAAGAAGGAAAGTGGGGGTCGGGGGGGGGGGGGGGGGGGGGGGGTCTTCTTATCCGCAATTAAAGAGTTTTAAAAAAGAAATCTCTGCTTTAAACTTTCTCTACAAACGTGGCAGCTAGTTGCTACTGAGTGATTCATCGCTGCCAATATAGTCTCCATCACAGGCACCATAATGAGGGAAAGTGTTTGCAATGGAAAGTGTGTAATCTGTTGATTAAACTTATCCTCTTCTGATGCGAGCATGTGTCTGACGCTCTGCTGCTAATCGGAAGCCCGCACTTGCACGTTGACCTGGATTTGGTTCTGTTCTTTTACTTTAAGTTTACTGATTTGCACTGGGAGCTTTTTTCTTTGTACACTGAAGAGTTTGGTCTTGTTTTGGGGAGGCGTCCCTCAGTGCAAAGTGCTAGGAAGAGCCCCAGTGCCCTTGACTTATCATCACTTTAAGATGGGCTTTGACTCTTTCAGTCTTTTCTCCCAGACTCTACCATTGGCAGTTCCCCCCATGCTAGCATGGACTTGATGGGCCAAATGGCTTCGTTCTGTGCCGTAATGACTTAATGACTGTGGTTTGGTGCACCGCACTGTCAGTCAGCCCTGAGTCAATGATAACCCTTCAAATCCCCCAGTTTATTTAGATAGGCAGACACTTCAAACATTGGCCTGTCCAGTGGTCTGGGCTTCACAGAATTGTTATGATGCAGGAGGCACAGTAGCACAGTGGTTAGCACTGCTGCCTCACAGCACCAAGGACCCAGGTTCGATTCCGGCCTCGGGTGACTGTGTGGAGTTTGCACGTTCTCCCTGTCTGCGTGGATTTCCTCCGGGTGCTCTGGTTTCCTCCCATGCTCCAAAGATGTGCGGGTTAGGTGGATTGGCTATGCTAAATTGCCCCTTAGTATCCAAAAATGTGGAGGTTAGGTGGATTGGCCTTGCTAAATTGCCCCTTAGTATCCAAAAATGTGCAGGTTAGGTGGATTGGCCATGCTAAATTGCCCTTTAGTGTCAAGGGGACTAGCAGGGTAAATACGTGGGGTTTCGGGGATAGGGTGGGATTGTTGTTGGTGCAGGCTTGTTGGGCCGAATGGCCTCCTTCTGCACTGTAGGGCAGTTGATGTTGTCTACATGGACTTTAGCAAGGCCTTTGACAAGGTACCACATGGTAGGTTGTTGCATAAAGTTATAGAGGTATATAAAATAATGAAGATCAGCTAGATAGTCAATATCTTTTCCAAAGGTAGGGGAGTCTAAAACTAGAGGGCATAGGTTTAAGGTGAGAGGGGAGAGGTACAAAAGTGTCCAGAGGGGCAATTTTTTCACACAGAGGGTGGTGAGTGTCTGGAACAAGCTGCCAGAGGTAGTAGTAGAGGCGGGTACAATTTTATCTTTTAAAAAGCATTTAGACAGTTACATGGGTAAGATGGGTATAGAGGGAGATGGGCCAAATGTGGGCAATTGGGATTAGCTCAGGGGTTTTAAAAAAAAAGGGCGGCATGGACAAGTTGGGCCGAAGGGCCTGTTTCCATGCTGTAAACCTCTATGACTGTATGTAGGGATTCTATAGAGGCCATTCAGCCCATCATGTCTGCACCAATCATTACCAGGACTGCCCCATTACTCGATGTGATAGCTTAGTGCACATTGGGGAGCCTGTTTGGACTCCAAGGCTTTTCCATTTCAACAATAAAATATTAACTTTGATAATGCGAGGAAGCTCCAGTTAACCCGTTGCTTTGCTTTGTTTCTTTGTTCAGGCAGCAGCCCCTTGGATAGTCCGCGGAACTTCTCTCCCAACGCCCCGGCACACTTCTCATTTGTGACCTCACGAAGGTAAGGGCGGGTTTTGCAACGGGGAGTGGAGGTTCAATTGCTTCTCTCAGATAGGGACCAGGAGACAACAACTTGCATTTAGATAGCGCCGTTACCCTGACCGAAACGTCGCGTGAGGCGCTTCACAGTGGCATTATCGACCCAAATTCGACTGAGCCACATGGGGAGATGTTAGGGACAGGTTTGATCAGGGGTAGATCTTAAGGAGTGCCTTAAAGAAGAAACGGTGGAGAGGTTCGCAGAGGGAATTCCGAAGACATTTGAAAGCACAACCTTAGGTGATGGAGAGACAAAAGCCAGGGGCCAGAATTGGAGCAGCACTGCGAGGGTTGGAGGAGGATACAGAGGTGGAGAAAGATGAGGGCACGGGGGAGGGAGGAATTAAGAAGTTGGGATGTAGGTGGACAGGGAGGTAAAGTACATGAGCAAACGCGTGAACAGAATTTGGCGTGAGTTCGGAGATATGGACGGCAGACATTTTGGAGGGTACAAGGTGGGCCAGAAAGGCATTGGAATTGGTGAATCTGGCAGCACAGTGGTTAGCGCTGCTGCCTCACAGCGCCAGGGACCCAGGTTCGATTCCAGACCTGGGTCACTGTCTGTGCGGAGTCTGCATGTTCTCCCCGTGTCTGCGTGGGTTTCCTCCAGGTGCTCCGGTTTCCTCCCACAGTCTGAAAGACGTGCTGGTTAGGACGTATTGGCCGTGCTAAATTCTCCCTCCGAACAGGCGCCGGAGTGTGGCGATAAGGGGATTTTCATAGTAACTTCAATGTCGTGTTAATGTAAGCCTACTTGTGACACTAGTAAATAAACTTTAACTTAAAACTTTAAACTTTCAATCTTTAACAAAGGCATTCATGGCAAAACAGGGGAGGCAGTGACCGAGTGGTGCTTTTGCTGGACTAGTAATCCAGAGGTCCAGGGTGATGTTCTGGGGACTCGGGTTCGAATCCGACCGCAGCAGATGGTGAAATTTGAATTCAATAAAAAAATCTGGAATGAAAAAAAAGTGACCATGAAACCATTGTCGTAAAAGCCCATCCAGTTCCCTTTAGGGAAGGAAATCTGCCGACCTCAACTGGTCTGGCCTACAGGTGACTTCAGGCCCACAACAACATCTCTGCATGGGTGGCGCGATGGCACAGTGGTTAGCACTGCTGTCTCACAATGCTGGGGACCCGGGTTCGATTCCAGACCTGGGTCACTGTCTGTGCAGAGTCTGCACGTTCTCCCCGTGTCTGCGTGGGTTTCCTCCGGGTGCTCCGGTTTCCTCCCACATTCTGAAAGATGTGCTGGTTAGGGTGCATTGGCTGTGCTAAATTCTCCTTCAGTGTACCCGAACAGGCGCCGGAGTGTGGCGACGAGGGGATTTTCACCGTAACTTCACCGAATCCCTACAGTGCAGAAGGAGGCCATTTGGCCCATTGTGTCTGTAGCGACCACAATCCCACCCAGGCCCTATTCCCGTAACCCCACAGATTTACCCTGCTAATCCCTCTGACACTAGGGTCAATTTAGCACGGCCTATCCATCTAACCCGCACATCTTTGGACTGTGGGAGGAAACCGGAGCACCCGGAGGAAACCCATGCAGACATGGGAAAATGTGCACACAGACAGGTTTAAATAAAAAGGGCGGCATGGACAAGTTGGGCCTGTTTCCATGCTGTAAACCTCTACGACTCTATGACAGTGACCAAGGCCGGAATTGAACCCAGGTCCCTGGCGCTATGAGGCAGCAGCGCTAACCACTGTGCCACCCCAAATTTTATTTTGCACTCCCTCCTCCTCAAGTGTGAGCTCAGAATTGGATGCCAGGTTGCAGTTGTGGTCAAAGCAGCCAGTGGCATTGTTTTTGTGTTTGACTATGTTCCTTAATCTCCGTCTGGGCAAGGGAGCCCAGCATGCACTGGAAACAAAACGAAATTGGGTCAACAACCTCCTTTCGATCATTGTACTGAACAGGTTAACATGAATACAAGATGCCCGCTGCACACTGGTCCTGCTGCTGTACTGTGATACTCAGATGCCCGCTGTACACTGGTCCTGCTGCTGTACTGTGATACTCAGATGCCTGCTGCAACTGGTTTTGCTGCGATACTGTGATACTCAGGAGGGCTAAATGACAGCTGTGCGTACCAACGTGACAGAATTAATAAAATGTGGAACGTTGAATCATATTTGTGAGTGTTTGGGGAACTTTAAATGTAGGACAGTTGTCTCAAGAAGCTAATTAAACTTTCCAAACCCTGACAGTTAACAGATTGATCCTTAACAGTGGAGAGTGTCTGCGTGCTTGCAAACAATTTGTATCGTGTGAGAGTGTGCGAGAGAGAGAGAGAGTGTGCGAGAAAGAGAGAGTGTGCGAGAGAGAGAGAGTGTGCGAGAGAGAGAGAGTGTGCGAGAGAGAGAGAGTGTGCGAGAGAGAGAGAGTGTGCGAGAGAGAGAGAGTGTGCGAGAGAGAGAGAGTGTGCGAGAGAGAGAGAGTGTGCGAGAGAGAGAGAGTGTGCGAGAGAGAGAGAGTGTGCGAGAGAGAGAGAGTGTGCGAGAGAGAGAGAGTGTGCGAGAGAGAGAGAGTGTGCGAGAGAGAGAGAGTGTGCGAGAGAGAGAGAGTGTGCGAGAGAGAGAGAGTGTGCGAGAGAGAGAGAGTGTGCGAGAGAGAGAGAGTGTGCGAGAGAGAGAGAGTGTGCGAGAGAGAGAGAGTGTGCGAGAGAGAGAGAGTGTGCGAGAGAGAGAGAGTGTGCGAGAGAGAGAGAGTGTGCGAGAGAGAGAGAGTGTGCGAGAGAGAGAGAGTGTGCGAGAGAGAGAGAGTG
>NW_027592867.1:5000-43841 GCF_964213995.1 Mustelus asterias
GGGCTCCTGCTCTGCCCAAGACCGCAAGGAACTACAAAGGGTTGTGTGTGTGTGAACGTAGCCCAGTCCCATCACGCAAACCAGCCTCCCATCCATTGACTCCGTCTACACTTCCCGCTGCCTCGGTGGGGGGAAAAGCAGCCGGCATAATCAAGGTCCACCCTCCCCAACGCACCCCGGACATTCTCTCTTCCACCTTCTTCCGTCGGGGGAAAAAGATACAAAAGTCTGAGGTCACGTACCGACCGACTCAAGAACGGCTTCTTCCCTGCTGCTGCCGTCAAGACTTTTGAATGGACCGACCTCGCATTAAGTTGATCTTTCTCTGCACCCCGAGCTGTGACTGTAACACTACATGCTGCACCCCCTCCTTTCCTTCTCTATGAACGGTATGCTTTGTCTGTACAGCGCGCGAGAAACAAGACTTTTCACCGTATCCCGATACACGTGACAATAATAAATCGAATTAATTCAATCTACACTCTATCCCATATGGTTGGGATTATGGAGAAAAGTCCAGCACAGGAAACAGGCCCTTCGGCCCTCCAAGCCTGTGCCGATCTTGATGCCCTAACTTAAATTACAATGAAGAACCTTCTGCCCTCACTCGGTCCGTATCCCTCTGTTCCCTCCCTGTTCGTGGACCCATCCAGATGCCTCTTAACTGTTGTTAATGTTCCTGCTTCCCCCACCTCCTCTGGCAGCGAGTTCCAGGCACCCACCACCCTCTGTGTGAAAACCTTCCCCCCCGCACATCTCCCTTAAACTTTCCCCCCTCTCCCATAGATAAATAATGTAGGGAGGAGTTATGCAATAAATGGCAGAGTCATCAGGAGTATAGAAACACAGAGGGACCTGGGTGTGCAAGTCCACAAATCCTTGAAGGTGGCAACACAGGTGGAGAAGGTGGTGAAGAAGGCATATGGTACGCTTGCCTTTATAGGACGGGGTATAGAGTATAAAAGCTGGAGTCTGATGATGCAGCTGTATAGAACGCTGGTTAGGCCGCATTTGGAGTACTGCGTCCAGTTCTGGTCGCCGCACTACCAGAAGGACGTGGAGGCATTGGAGAGAGTGCAGAGAAGGTTTACCAGGATGTTGCCTGGTATGGATGGTCTTAGCTATGAGGAGAGATTGGGTAGACTGGGGTTGTTCTCCTTGGAAAGACGGAGAACGAGGGGAGATCTAATAGAGGTATACAAGATTATGAAGGGTATAGATAGGGTGAACAGTGGGAAGCTTTTTCCCAGGTCGGAGGTGACGATCACGAGGGGTCACGGGCTCAAGCTGAGAGGGGCGAAGTATAACTCAGACATCAGAGGGACGTTTTTTACACAGAGGGTGGTGGGGGCCTGGAATGCGCTGCCAAGTAGGGTGGTGGAGGCAGGCACGCTGACATCGTTTAAGACTTACCTGGATAGTCACATGAGCAGCCTGGGAATGGAGGGATACAAACGATTGGTCTAGTTGGACCAAGGAGCGGCACAGGCTTGGAGGGCCGAATGGCCTGTTTCCTGTGCTGTACTGTTCTTTGTTCTTTATAGAACCATAGAAAATTACAGCTCAGAAACAGGCCTTTTGGCCCTTCTTGTCTGTGGCCGAACCATTTTATGCCTAGTCCCACTGACCTGCACTTGGACCATATCCCTCCACACCCCTCTCATCCATCAACCCGTCCAAGTTTTTCTTCAATGTTAAAAGTGACCCCGCATTTACCACTTTATCCGGCAGCTCATTCCACACTCCCACCACTCTCTGCGTGAAGAAGCCCCCCCTAATATTCCCTTTAAACTTGTCTCCTTTCACCCTTAACCCATGCCCTCTGGTTTTTTTTCTCCCCTAGCCTCAGCGGAAAAAGCCTGCTTGCATTCACTCTATCTATACCCATCAAAATCTTATACACCTCTATCAAATCTCCCCTCAATCTTCTACGCTCCAGGGAATAAAGTCCCAACCTGTTCAATCTCTCTCTGTAACTCAGCTTCTCAAGTCCCGGCAACATCCTTGTGAACCTTCTCTGCACTCTTTCAATCTTATTTACATCCCTCCTGCAACTTGGTGACCAAAACCGTACACAATACTCCAAATTCGGCCTCACCAATGCCTTATATAACCTTACCATAACGCTCCAACTTTTATACTCGATACTCCGATTTATAAAGGCCAATGTACCAAAGGCACTCTTTACGACCCTATCCACCTGTGACGTCACTTTTAGGGAATTCTGTACCTGTATTCCCAGATCCCTCTGTTCAACTGCACTCTTCAGAGTCCTACCATTTACCCTGTACGTTCTTCTTTGGTTTGTCCTTCCAAAGTGCAATATCTCACACATGTCTGCGTTAAATTCCATTTGCCATTTTTCAGCCCATTTTTCTAGTTGGTCCAAATCCCTCTGCAAGCTTTGAAAACCTTCCTCACTGTCCACTACACCTCCAATCTTTGTATCATCAGCAAACTTGCTGATCCAATTGACCACATTATCATCCAGATCACTGATATAGATGACAAACAACAATGGACCCAACACCGATCCCTGCGGCACACCACTAGTCACAGGCCTCCACTCAGAGAAGCAATCCTCCACAACCACTCTCTGGCTTCTTCCATTGAGCCATTTTTCTAGTTGGTCCAAATCCCTCTGCAATCCCCTTGAACCTGTGCCCCCTCCCCACCTCCAGGTCATTGACTCTTCCACCCTGGGGGAAAAAGCCTCTGACTCTCCACCCTGTCTCTGCCTCTCATCATTTTGTAGACCCTCTATCAGGGTCTTCCCCTCAGCCTCCGTCTTCCCCGGTGGAAACCATCCCAGTTTATCCAACCTCTCCTCATAGCCGACCCCCCTCTCGAGACGGCACGGCACGGTAGCACAGTGGGTTAGCACTGCTGCTTCACAGCTCCAGGGTCCCGGGTTCGATTCCCGGCTCGGGTCACTGTCTGTGTGGAGTTTGCACATTCTCCTCGTGTCTGCGTGGGTTTTCCTCCGGGTGCTCCGGTTTCCTCCCGCAGTCCAAAGATGTGCGGGTTAGGTTGATTGGCCAGGTTAAAAATTGCCCCTCAGAGTCCTGAGATGCGTAGGTTAGAGGGATTAGCGGGTAAAATATGTGGGGGTAGGGCCTGGGTGGGATTGTGGTCGGTGTAGACTCGATTGGCCGAATGGCCTCCTTCTGCACTGTAGGGTTTCTATGATTCTATGAGACCAGGCAACATCCTGGGGAACCTTCTCTGCCCTCTCTCCAAAGCTTCCAACATCCCTTCTGGTAGGTGTGGTGACCAGAACTGCACGCAATACTCCAAATGCGGCCTGAGCAAGGTTTTATATAGCTGCAACACGATTCCCCAACTCTTGTACTCAGTGTCACCAGAAAGGCTTACATTAACACCGCAATGAAGCTACTGTGAAAATCCCCCTGAGTCGCCCACACTCCTGTTCGGGGTGACACTGAGGGAGAATTTAGCACGGCCCAATCCACCCTAACCCAGCCCCGTCTTTCAGACTGTGGGAGGAAACCGGGAGTACCCGGAGGAAACCCACGCAGACACGGGGAGAACGCGCAGACTCCGCACAGACAGTGACCCGAGCCCCGGGGAATCGAACCCGGGGTCCCTGGCGCTGTGAGGCAGCAGCGCTAACCCACTGTTCCACCGTTCCGTCCAAGGCTTCTACCATTAACAGTACAACTCGGAGCTCATGACAATATCGCTAAGAGCGACCACCGCACAGTCCTTGTGGAGAAGTCCTGTTTTCCTAAGACCATAGGAGCAGAATGAGGCCACTTGGCCCATCGATTCTGCCCCGCCATTCAATCATGGCTGATATTTTTCTCATCCCCATTCTCCTGCCTTTTCCCCCATAACCCCCGATCCCCTTATTAATCAAGAACCGATCTATCTCTGTCTTAAAGACACTCAATGACCCGGCCTCCACAGCCTTCTGCGGCAAAGAGTTCCACACATCCACCACTCTCTGGCTGAAGAAATTCCTCCTCATCTCTGTTTTAAAGGATCGTCCCTTTAGCCTGAGGTTGTGTTCCCTCTGGTTCTAGTTTTTCCTACCAGTGGAAACATCCTCTCCACGTCCACTCTATCCAGGCCTCGCAGTATCCTGTAAGTTTCAATAAGGTCCCCCCTCATCCTTCTAAACTCCCAACGAGTACAGACCCAGAGTCCTCAACCGTTCCTCATACGACAAGCTCTTCATTCCAGGGATCATTCTTGTGGAACCTCCTCTGGACCCTTTCCAAGGCCCGGCACATCCTTCCTTAGATACGGGGGACCCAAAACTGCTGACAATACTCCAAATGGGGTCTGACCCAGAGCCTTATACAGCCTCAGAAGTACGTCCAAAGAACAAAGAAAATTCCAGCACAGGAACAGGCCCTCCTGCACCGACCATGCTGCCCCCCCCCCCGTCTGAACTAAAGCCCCCTACCCTTCCGGGGACCGTATCCCTCTATTCCCATCCTATTCATGTATTTGTCAAGACGCCCCTTAAAACTCACTACCGTATCCGCTTCCACTCCCTCCCCCGGCAGCGAGTTCCAGGCACCCACCACCCTCTGTGTAAAAAAACTTGCCTCGTACATCTCCTTTAAACCTTGCCCCCTCGCACCTTAAACCTCTGCCCCCCCCCTCCCCCCCCCGAGTAATTGACTCTTCCACCCTGGGGGGAAAAAGCTTCTGACTATCCACTCTGTCCATGCCCCTCATAATCTTGTAGACTTCTATCAGGTCTCCCCCTCAACCTCCGGCGTTCCAGTGAGAACAAACCAAGTTTCTCCAACCTCTCCTCATAGCTAATGCCCTCCAGACCAGGACAACATCCTGGTAAATCTTTTCTGTAACCCTCTCCAAAGCCTCCACATCCTTCTGGTAGTGCGGCGACCAGAATTGAACACTATATTCCAAGTGCGGTCTAACTAAGGTTCTATAAAGCTGCAACATGACTTGCCCAATTTTTAAACTCAATGCCCCGGCCGATGAAGGCAAGCATGCCGTCTGCCTTCTTGACTACCTTCTCCACCTGCGTTGCCACTTTCAGTGACCTGTGTCCCTGTACACCCAGATCCCTCTGCCTATCAATACTCTTCAGGGTTCTGCCATTTACTTTATATTTCCTATCTGTATTCGACCTTCCAGAATGCATTACCTCACATGTGTCTGCATTAAACTCCATCTGCCATCTCTCCTCCCAAGTCTCCAACTGATCTATATCCTGCTCTATTCTCTGATACAGTGTTGTGTGGCACGATTTTAGTAAGGCGTTTGATAAGGTCCCCCATGGTCGGCTTATGATGAAAGTGAGGAGGTGTGGGATAGAGGGAAAGTTGGCCGATTGGATAGGTAACTGGCTGTCTGATCGAAGACAGAGGGTGGTGGGGGATGGAACATTTTCGGATCGGAGGCAGGTTGCTAGCGGAGTGCCGCAGGGATCAGTGCTTGGTCCTCTGCTCTTTGTGATTTTAATTAATGACCTAGAGGAGGGGGCTGAAGGGTGGATCAGTAAATTTGCTGATGACACCAAGATTGGTGGAGTGGATGAGGTGGAGGGCTGTTGTAGGCTGCAAAGAGACATAGATAGGATGCAAAGCTGGGCTGAAAAATGGCAAATGGAGTTTAACCCTGATAAATGTGAGGTGATTCATTTTGGTAGGACTAATTTAAATGTGGATTACAGGGTCAAAGGTAGGGTTCTGAAGACTGTGGAGGAACAGAGAGATCTTGGGGTCCATATCCACAGATCTCTAAAGGTTGCCACTCAAGTGGATAGAGCTGTGAAGAAGGCCTATAGTGTGTTAGCTTTTATTAACAGGGGGTTGGAGTTTAAGAGCCGTGGGGTTATGCTGCAACTGTACAGGACCTTGGTGAGACCACATTTGGAATATTGTGTGCAGTTCTGGTCACCTCACTATAAGAAGGATGTGGAAGCGCTGGAAAGAGTGCAGAGGAGATTTACCAGGATGCTGCCTGGTTTGGAGGGTAGGTCTTATGAGGAAAGGTTGAGGGAGCTAGGGGCTGTTCTCTCTGGAGCGGAGGAGGCTGAGGGGAGACTTAATAGAGGTTTATAAAATGATGAAGGGGATAGATAGAGTGAACGTTCAAAGACTATTTCCTCGGGTGGATGGAGCTATTACAAGGGGGCATAACTATAGGGTTCATGGTGGGAGATACAGGAAGGATACCAGAGGTAGGTTCTTTACGCAGAGAGTGGTTGGGGTGTGGAATGGACTGCCTGCAGTGATAGTGGAGTCAGAAACTTTAGGAACATTTAAGCGGTTATTGGATAGGCACAAGGAGCACACCAGGTGCAACAGGTGATCAAGAAGGCAAATGGGATGTTGGCCTATATCGCAAGGGGGATAGAATATAAAAGCAGAGATGTCTTGCTGCATCTGTACAGGGCATTGGTGAGGCCGCAGCTGGAATACTGTGTGCAGTATTGGTCCCCTGATTTGCGGAAGGATATATTGGCCTTGGAGGGAGTGCAGAGAAGGTTCACCAGGTTGATACCGGAGATGAGGGGTGTTGATTATGAGGAGAGACTGAGCAGATTGGGTTTGTACTCGTTGAAGTTTAGAAGGCTGAGGGGGGATCTTATAGAGACCTATAAGACAATGAAGGGGCTGGATAGGGTAGAGATGGAGAGATTCTTTCCACTTAGAAAGGAAGCGAGAGCTCGAGGGCACAGCCTCAAAATAAAGGGGGGGTCAGTCAGTGAGGAGGAACTTCTTCTCTCAGAGGGTGGTGAATCTCTGGAATTCTCTGCCCACTGAAGTGGTGGAGGCTACCTCGTTGAATATGTTTAAATCACGGATAGATGGATTCCTGATCGGTAAGGGAATTAGGGGTTATGGGGATCAGGCGGGTAAGTGGAACTGATCCACTTCAGATCAGCCATGATCTTATTGAATGGCGGGGCAGGCCATTCCCAACTCGTTGGGAGTTTAGAAGGATGATGGGAGGGATCTTATTGAAACTCACAGGATACTGCGAGGCCTGGATAGAGTGGACGTGGAGAGGGTGTTTCCACTCGTAGGAAAAACTAGAACCAGAGGGAACACAACCTCAGGCTAAAGGGACGATCCTTTAAAACAGAGATGAGGAGGAATTTCTTCAGCCAGAGAGTGGTGAATGTGTGGAAGTCTTTGCCGCAGAAGGCTGTGGAGGCCGGGTCATTGAGTGTCTTTAAGACAGAGATAGATAGGTTCTTGATTAATAAGGGGATCGGGGGTTATGGGGAAAAGGCAGGAGAATGGGGATGGGAAAAATATCAGCCATGATTGAATGGCGGGGCAGACTCGATGGGCTGAGTGGCCTCATTCTGCTCCTATGTCTTATGGATTGGCCGTGCTAATTGCCCCTTAGTGTCCAAAGATGTGTAGGTTAGGCTGGATTGGCCATGCTAAATTGTCCCTTAGTGTCCCAAAGATGTGCAGGTTAGGGTGGATTGGCCATGCTAAATTGCCCCTTAGTGTCCCAAAGATGTGCAGGTTAGGGGGATTGGCCATGCTAAATTGCCCCTTAGTGTCCCAAAGATGTGCAGGTTAGGGGGATTGGCCATGCTAAATTGCCCCTTAGTGTCCCAAAGATGTGCAGGTTAGGGGGATTGGCCATGCTAAATTGTCCCTTAGTGTCCCAAAGATGTGTAGATTAGGGTGGATTGGCCATGCTAAATTGTCCCTTAGTGTCCAAAGATGTGTAGGTTAGGTGGATTGGCCATGCTAAATTGTCCCTTAGTGTCCCAAAGATGTGTAGATTAGGGTGGATTGGCCATGCTAAATTGTCCCTTAGTGTCCAAAGATGTGTAGGTTAGGGGGATTGGCCATGCTAAATTGTCCCTTAGTGTCCAAAGATGTGCAGGTTAGGTGGATTGGCCATGCTAAATTGCCCCTTAGTGTCCAAAGATGTGTAGGTTAGGGTGGATTGGCCATGCTAAATTGCCCCTTTGTGTCCAAAGATGTGTAGGTTAGGGTGGATTGGCCATGCTAAATTGCCCCTTAGTGTCCAAAGATGTGTAGGTTAGGGTGGATTGGCCATGCTAAATTGTCCCTTAGTGTCCAAAGATGTGTGGGTTAGGTGGATTGGCCATGCTAAATTGTCCCTTAGTGTCCAAAGATGTGTAGGTTAGGGTGGATTGGCCATGCTAAATTGCCCCTTAGTGTCCAACGATGTGTAGGTTAGGGTGGATTGGCCATGCTAAATTGTCCCTTAGTGTCCCAAAGATGTGTAGGTTAGGGTGGATTGGCCATGCTAAATTGTCCCTTAGTGTCCCAAAGATGTGTAGGTTAGGGTGGATTGGCCGTGCTAAATTGCCCCTTAGTGTCCAAAGATTTCCTCATTGCAACTTACTGTCCTGCCTGTTTTTGGGTCATCTGCAAATTTGGCTCTCGAGCCTTCTCTCCCTGTATCCAAGTCATTAATATCGGTTGTAAATAGCTCGGGGCCCAAAGACCGAACCCTGTGGCAGCCCACAAGTCACTTCCTGCCATCCAGAAAAAATAACCCATTTATTCCGACTCTCAGTCTTCTGTCTATTTTCGGGAGGTTTTACAATGTCTTCCCCGATTTCGCATTGCTGCCATTCCTCTACTCGCTGTTACCAATTCAGTCGAGGGGGGGAGGGCATGGGAAGATCCCACAATGAGAGGGAGGAAGGCATGGGAAGATCCCACAATGAGAGGGGGGAGGGCATGGGAAGATCCCACACTGAGGGGGTGGGAAGGCATGGGAAGATCCCACACTGAGGGTGGGTGGGAGGGCATGGGAAGATCCCACACTGAGGGGGTGGGAGGGCATGGGAAGATCCCACACTGAGGGGGGGGGGGGAGGGCATGGGAAGATCCCACAATGAGGGGGTGGGAGGGCATGGGAAGATCCCACAATGAGAGGGAGGAAGGCATGAGAAGGTCCCACACTGAGGGGGTGGGAGGGCATGGGAAGATCCCACACTGAGGGGGTGGGAAGGCATGGGAAGATCCCACACTGAGGGGATGGGAGGGCATGGGAAGATCCCTTACGCATTGAGAGGGCATGGGAAGATCCCACACTGAGGGGGTGGGAGGGCATGGGAAGATCCCACACTGAGGGGGTGGGAGGGCATGGGAAGATCCCACAATGAGAGGGAGGAAGGCATGAGAAGGTCCCACACTGAGGGGGTGGGAGGGCATGGGAAGATCCCACACTGAGTGGGGCGGGCATGGGAAGGTCCCACGCTCATTGCGAGGGCATGGGAAGATCCCACACTCATTAAGAGGGCATGGGAAGATCCCACGCTCATCGAGAGGGCATGGGAAGATCCCACGCTCATTGAGGGGACATGGGAAGATCAAAAAATTGAGGGGGGAGGGCATGGGAAGACCCCACACTGAGGGGGGGGGGGGGGGGGAGGGCATGGGAAGATCCCACACTGAGGGGAGAGGGCATGGGAAGATCCCACACTGAGTGGGGAGGGCATGGGAAGATCCCACACTGAGGGGGAAGGACATGGGAAGACCCCACACTGAGGGGGGGGGAGAGGGCATGGGAAGATCCCACACTGAGGGGAGAGGGCATGGGAAGATCCCACACTGAGGAGGGGCGGCACGGGAAGATCCCACACTGAGGGGGGGGGGCAGGGGGAGATCCCACACTGAGGGGGGGAGGGCAGGGGGAGATCCCAAGCTCATTGACAGGGGATGGGAAGATCCCACGCTCATTGAGGGGGCATGGGGAGATCCCACACTGAGGGGGGGGAGGGCATGGGGAGATTCCACACTGAGGGGGGAGGGCATGGGAAGATCCCACACTGAGGGGGGAGGGCATGGGGAGATCCCAAGCTCATTGACAGGGGATGGGAAGATCCTACGCTCATTGAGGGGGCATGGGAAGATCCCACACTGAGGGGGGAGGGCATGGGAAGATCCCATACCCATGGGCAGAGCGTGGGAAGATCCCACACTGAGGAAGAGGCCATGGGAAGACCCCACACTCATTGAGAAGGCAAATAGCAAGATCCCACACTCTTGGGGAGTGCATGGGAAAATCCCACACTGAGGAGGGAGGGCTTGGGAAGATCCCACACTCACGGAGAGGGAATGGGAAGATCCCACAATCATAGAGAGAGAGACTAGCAAGATCCCACACTCTTGGGGAGGGCATGGGGAGATCCCACACTGAGGGAGGGAGGGCATGGGAAAATCCCACACTGAGGGGGGAGGGCGTGGGAAGATCCCACACTGAGGGGGGAGGGCATGGGAAGGTCCCACACTGAGGGGGGAGGGCATGGGAAGATCCCACACTCATGGAGAGGGCATAGGAAGATCCCACACTCATGGGGAGGGCATGGGAAGATCCCACACTCATGGAGAGGGCATAGCAAGATCCCACACTCATGGAGAGGGCATGGGATGATCCCACACTGCGGGAGAGGGCATGGGAAGATCCCACACTCACTGGGAGGGCATGGGAAGATCCCACACTCACTGGGAGGGCATGGGAAGATCCCACACTGTGGGAGAGGGCATGGGAAGATCCCACACTGTGGGAGAGGGCATGGGAAGATCCCACAGCCCCAGGCTTTGGGGGGGGGGGGATCTGGGCCTCAGGGTGGCCCCCTATGTAATCTATAGGCTGAGCTACAGGCCCCCCTCCCCACACCCCTCCACCCCTCCCCCTCTCACCAGCACAAGCGCCTCCATCTTTGCCTCCTCCTTGTCGACGTGGAGAGACCCCCCCACCTGTCAATCACCGGCTCGGCTCCAGCCAATCAGCGCCCCAGCCCCGCCCCGGTCCCGCCCCCTCTCCCTTCCCGGCCAATCGGCGCCGCCCGCCCCGCCCCCTGGACCCGCCCCCTCTCCCATCCAGCCAACCGGAGCGCGCGGGGGCGGGCCCACCTACGTCACAAAGGGGAAGGCCCGCCCCCGTAAGGAGCATAACCAATCATAGTCAAGGGATGGCTGTCAATCGCCGAACCCCGCCCACAGCGTGGTGCGTCACAATGGGGAGTGCCCGCCCCCCGGTCAGGCGAGTGGCCAATCACAGCCAGAGGGCGGCTGTCCATCAGCGAACCCCGCCCACAGCGCGATGCGTCACAATGGGGAGTGCCCTCCCCACGGTCAGGCGAGTGGCCAATCACAGCCAGAGGGCGGCTGTCCATCAGCGAACCCCGCCCACAGCGCGGTGCGTCACAAAGGGGAGAGCCCGCCCCCGTAAGGGGAATAACCAATCACAGTCAAAGGGCGGCTGTCCATCAGCGAACCCCGCCCACAGCGCCGTGCGTCACAATGGTGAGTGCCCGCCCCCCCGGACAGGCGAGAGGCCAATCACAGCCAGAGGGCGGCTGTCCATCAGCGAACCCCGCCCACAGCGCGGTGCGTCACAAAGAGGAGAGCCCGCCCCCGTAACGAGAATAACCAATCACAGCCAAAGAGTGGCTGTCCATCATCAGTCCCCGCCCAGAGAGCGCTGTGCGTCACCGAGGCGTCTCCCCCGCCCATCTGGGCGCTCAACCAGTCAGAGTGAGGGGATGGCTGTCAGTCATCGGACCCCGCCCATAGGGTGAGGACCATTCAGCCCATTATAATTCATATAGGGATAGCAGGAGGCCATTCAGCCCATTATAATTCATATAGGGATAGCAGGAAGCCCATTCAGCCCATTATAATTCATATAGGGATAGCAGGAAGCCCATTCAGCCCATTATAATTCATATAGGGATAGCAGGAAGACCATTCAGCCCATTATAATTCATATAGGGATAGCAGGAAGACCATTCAGCCCATTATAATTCATATAGGGATAGCAGGAAGCCCATTCAGCCCATTATAATTCATATAGGGATAGCAGGAAGCCCATTCAGCCCATTATAATTCATATAGGGATAGCAGGAAGCCCATTCAGCCCATTATAATTCATATAGGGATAGCAGGAAGACCATTCAGCCCATTATAATTCATATAGGGATAGCAGGAAGCCTATTCAGCCCATTATAATTCATATAGGGATAGCAAGAAGCTCATTCAGTCCATTATAATTCATATAGGGATAGCAAGAAGCTCATTCAGCCCATTATAATTCATATAGTGATAGCATAAGGCCACTCAGCCCATTATAATTCATATAGGGATAGCAGGAGGACCATTCAGCCCATTATCATAGAAACCCTACAGTGCAGAAGGAGGCCATTCGTCCCATCGAGTCTGCACCGACCACAATCCCACCCAGGCCCTACCCCCACATATTTACCCGCTAATCCCTCTAACCTACGCATCCCAGGACTCTAAGGGGCAATTTTTAACCTGGCCAATAAACCTAACCCGCACATCTTTGGACTATAATGGATTATAATTCATATAGGGTAGCAGGAGGACCATTCAGCCCATTATAATTCATATAGGGTAGCAGGAGGACCATTCAGCCCATTATAATTCATATAGGGATAGCAGGAAGACCATTCAGCCCATTATAATTCATATAGGGTAGCAGGAGGACCATTCAGCCCATTATAATTCATATAGGGATAGCAGGAAGACCATTCAGCCCATTATAATTCATATAGAGATAGCAGGAAGACCATTCAGCCCATTATAATTCATATAGGGATAGCGGGAGGACCATTCAGCCCATTATAATTCATATATGGATAGTAGGAAGCCCTTTCAGCCCATTATAATTCATATAGGGATAGCGGGAGGACCATTCAGCCCATTATAATTCATATATGGATAGTAGGAAGCCCTTTCAGCCCATTATAATTCATATAGGGTAGCAGGAGGACCATTCAGCCCATTATAATTCATATAGGGATAGCAGGAAGACCATTCAGCCCATTATAATTCATATAGGGTAGCAGGAGGACCATTCAGCCCATTATAATTCATATAGGGATAGCAGGAAGCCCATTCAGCCCATTATAATTCATATAGGGATAGCAGGAAGACCATTCAGCCCATTATAATTCATATAGGGATAGCGGGAGGACCATTCAGCCCATTATAATTCATATATGGATAGTAGGAAGCCCCGCTACTTTCTGTGGGGGTGAATTCCACACATTCACCACCCTCTGGGTGAAGAAATTTCTCCTCACCTCAGTCCTAAAAGGGTTTAACCCCCTTATCCTCAAACTATGACCCCCCCCCTAGTTCTGGACTCCCCCCACCATCGGGAACATTCTTTCTGAATCTAACCCTGTTAGAATTTTATAAGTTTCTATGAGATCCCCTCTCACTCTCCCAAACTCCAGTGAATATAATCCTCACCGACTTAGTCTCTCCTCATATGACAGACCTGCCATCCCAGGAATCAGCCTGGTAAACCTTCGCTGCGCTCCCTCTATAGCAAGGACATCCTTCCTCAGATAAGGAGACCAAAACTGCGCACAGTACTCCAGGTGTGGCCTCACCAACGCCCTGTACAATTGCAGCAACGTCAGATTTTTAACAACACCAGGTTGAAGTCCAACAGGTTTATTTGGTAGCAAATGCCAATAGCAGCAAGACATCCCTATCCCTGTACTCCAATCCTCTCGCTATGAAGGCCAACATACCATCTGCCTTCTTCACTGCCTGCTGTACCTGCACGCTTACTCTCAGCGACTGATGCACGAGGACTCCAAGGTCTCGCTGAGTATCCCCCCTCTCTCGATTCACACCCATTCCAGTAAGAATCGGTCTTCCTGTTATTGCTGCCCAAGTGGACAACCTCACGTTGATCCACGTTATACTGCTTCTGCCACGCAGATACCCCCACACTCAGCCTGTCCAAACCACCCTGAAGCATCTCTGCATCCTCCTCACACCTATATGTCTTCTGATCTGATTATCTACCGGTCATTATTGTTTCAGAGAAGCACCCTTTTCAAATGACGCACAGTACATTTGCCGAGGTAAAAAGAAAATAACTTTTTGGCTGCCTGCTGTACCTGCGTGTCAGGGGCCTGCGTCCAGTTTTTGTCAATCTTTTTTCTCTTTCCGTAGCTTCAGAAACTTTTCACAGCCAGTTCGTACGCTCCCCGCTCGCTTACTTTCATACTCTATTTTCCCCTTCTTAACCAATCCCTTCGTCCTCCTTTGCTGAGTTTTAAACTGCGCCCAATCCTCGGGCCTATTGCTTTTTCTTGCCAGTCTGTACGCTGCTTCCTTGAACCTGATAGTATCTCTAATTTCCCTTGTAAGCCATGGTTTTGCCGCAATTCCCTGACCACAGCTTGCGCCAAACAGGAATAACGCAAAGTGTAAAGTTTATTTATTAGTGTCACAAGTAAGGCTGACATTAACACTGCAGTGAAGTTACTGTGAAAATCCCCTCGTCGCCCACACTCCTGTTCGGGTTAGAGTCAGAGAGGTTTACAGCATGGAAACAGGCCCTTCGGCCCAACTTGTCCATGCCGCCATTTTTTTTAACAACCCCTAAGCTAGTCCCAATTGCCCACGTTTGCCCCATATCCCTCTATACCCATCGAACCCATGTAACTGTCTAAACACTTTTGAAAAGACAAAATTGTACCCGCCTCTACTACTGCCTCTGGCAGCTCGTTCCAGACACTCACCACCCTCTGTGTGAAACAATTGTCCCCTCTGGACCCTTTTGTATCTCTCCCCTCTCACCTTAAACCTACGCCCTCTAGTTTTAGACTCCCCTACCTTTGGAGAAAAGATATTGACTATCTAGCTGATCTGTGCCCCTCATTATTTTATAGACCTCTATAAGATCACCCCGCAGCCTCCTACGCTCCAGAGAAAAAAGTCCCAGTCTATCCAGCCTCTCCTTATAACTCAATCCATCAAGTCCCGGTAGCATCCTAGTAAATCTTTTCTGCACTCTTTCTAGTTTAATAATATCCTTTCTATAATAGGGTGCCCAGAACTGTACACAGTATTCCAAGTGTGGCCTTACCAATGTCTTGTACAACTTCAACAAGACGTCCCAACTCCTGTATTCAATGTTCTGACTGATGAAACCAAGCGTGCCGAATGCCTTCTTCACCACTCTGTCCACCTGTGACTCCACTTTCAAGGAGCTATGAACCTGTACTCCTAGATCTCTTTGCTCTGTAACTCTCCCCCAACGCCCAACCATTAACTGAGTAACTCCTGCCCTGGTTCGATCTACCAAAACGCATCACCTCGCATTTGTCTAAATTTCACAGCCAGTTTGTACGCTCCCCGCTCGCTTCCTTTCATACTCTATTTTCCCCTTCTTAACCAATCCCTTCGTTCTCCTTTGCTGACTCTTAAACTGCTCCCAATCCTCGGGCCTATTGCTTTTACTTGCCAGTCTGTACGCTTCTTCCTTGAACCTGATACTATCTCTAATTTCCCTTGTAAGTCGTGGTTTTGCCACAATTCCCTGACCACAGCTTGCGCCAAACAGGAATAACGCAAAGTGTAAAGTTTATTTATTAGTGTCACAAGTAAGGCTGGCGTTAACACCGCAATGAAGTTACTGTGAAAATCCCCGCTGAGTCGCCCACGCTCCTGTTTGGGTTACACGGAGGGAGAATTTAGCCCAACGCACCTCCAACCAGCACGGCTTTCGGAGTGTGGGGGGGAAACCGGAGCACCCGGAGGAAACCCACGCAGACACGGGGAGAAGGCGCAGACTCCGCACAGACAGTGACCCGAGCCGGGAATCGAACCCGGGGTCCCCTGGCGCTGGGAGGCAGCAGCGCTAACCCACCCTGCCACCATGCCTACTTCTGAACAATATAAACAACTTCTGGAGTTCACCCACTCGTGAGGGGGGCAGAGAGAGCGATAGAACAAAGAACAAAGAAAATTCCAGCACAGGAACAGGCCCTTCGGCCCTCCTGCACCGACCATGCTGCCCCCCCCCGTCTGAACTAAAACCCCCTCCCCTTCCGGGGACCGTATCCCTCTATTCCCATCCTATTCATGTATTTGTCCAGACGCCCCTTAAAACTCACGACCGTATCCGCTTCCACTCCCTCCCCCGGCAGCGAGTTCCAGGCACCCAACACCCTCTGTGTAAAAAAACTTGCCCCGTACATCTCCTTTAAACCTTGCCCCCTCGCACCGTAAACCTGTGCCCCCCCCCTAGTAATTGACTCTTCCACCCTGGGGGGGGAAAAAGCTTCTGACTATCCACTCTGTCCATGCCCCTCATAATCTTGTAGACTTCTATCAGGTCTCCCCCCTCAACCTCCGTCGTTCCAGTGAGAACAAACCAAGTTTCTCCAACCTCTCCTCATAGCTAATGCCCTCCAGACCAGGACAACATCCTGGTAAATCTTTTCTGTAACCCTCTCCAAAGCCTCCACATCCTTCTGGCAGTGTGGCGACCAGAATTGAACACTATATTCCAAGTGCGGCCGAACTAAGGTTCTATGAAGCTGCAACATGACTTGCCCAATTTTTAAACTCAATGCCCCGGCCGATGAAGGCAAGCATGTCGTATGCCTTCTTGACTACCTTCTCCACCTGCGTTGCCACTTTCAGTGACCTGTGTACCTGTACACCCAGATCCCTCTGCCTATCAATACTCTTCAGGGTTCTGCCATTTACTGTATATTTCCTATCAGTATTAGACCTTCCAAAATGCATTACCTCACATTTGTCCGGATTAAACTCCATCTGCCATCTCTCCGCCCAAGTCTCCAACCAATCTATATCCTGCTGTATCCTCTGATGGTCCTCATCGCTATCCGCAAAGCCACCAACCTTTGCGTCGTCCGCAAACTTACTAATCAATCCACTTACATTTTCCTCCAAATCATTTATATATATTACAAACAGCAAAGGTCCCAGCACTGATCCCTGAGGAACGCCACTTGTCACAGCCCTCAATTCAGAAACGCACCCTTCCACTGCTACCCTCTGTCTTCTAAGACCGAGCCAGTTTTGTATCCACCTTGCTAGCTCACCTCTGATCCCATGCAACTTCACCTTCTGCACCAGTCTGCCATGAGGGATCTTGTCAAAGGCCTTACTGAAGTCCATGTAGACAGCATCCACCGCCCTCCCCTCATCAATCATCTTCGTCACTTCCTCGAAAAACTCGATCAAGTTCGTGAGACACGACCTCCCCTTCACAAAACCATGTTGCCTCTCACTAATACGTCCACTTACTTCCAAGTGGGAATAAATCCTGTCTCGAAGAATCCTCTCCAATAATTTCCCTACCACTGATGTAAGGCTCACCGGCCTGTGATTACCTGGATTATCCTTGCTACCCTCCTTAAACAAAGCAACAACATTGGCTATTCTCCAGTCCTCTGGTACCTCCCCTGTACAGTAAGAAGTCTCACAACACCAGGTTAAAGTCCAACAGGTTTATTTGGTAGCAAAATTTGCTACCAAATAAACCTGTTGGACTTTAACCTGGTGTTGTGAGAATTCTTACTGTGTTTACCCCAGTCCAACGCCAGCATCTCCACATCATGACCTCCCCTGTAGCCAGTGAGGATACAAAGATTTCTCTCAAGGCCCCAGTATAAAATTATGAAAGGCATAGATAGGGTGAACGGTGAGAAGCTTTTTCCCCAGGTCGGTGGTGACGTTCACGAGGGGTCATAGGTTCAAGGTGAGGGGGGGGGGGGGGGGGGGGGGGGAGGTTTAACACGGATATCAGAAGGACGTATTTTACACAGAGGGTGGTGGGGGCCTGGAATGCGCTGCCGGGCAAGGTGGTGGAGGCGGACACACTGGGAACGTTTAAGACTTATCTAGATAGCCACATGAACGGAGTGGGAATGGAGGGATACAAAAGAATGGTCTAGTTTGGAGCAGGGAGCGGCGCGGGCTTGGAGGGGCCGAAGGGCCTGTTCCTGTGCTGTATTGTTCTTTGTTCTTTGTTCAGTTTCCTCCCTTGCCTCTCTCACTATTCTGGGGTACATCCCATCAGGCCCTGGGGACTTGTCGACCTTGATGTTTCTCAAGAACCCCAATACCTCCTCCTTTTTGATCTCAACGTGACTCAAACTATCTACACACCCTTTCCCAGACTCATCATCCACCAAGTCCTTCTCTTTGGTGAATACTGACGCAAAGTACTCATTTAATACCTCGCCCATTTCCTCTGGCTCCACGCATAGATTTCCTCCCTTGTCCTTGAGTGGGCCGACCCTTTCACTGGCTCCCCTCTTGCTCTTTATATATATATATGTAAATATATATATGTATGTGGTCCTCCTTTGCTGAACTTTAAACTGCTCCCAATCCTCGGGCCTATTGCTTTTACTTGCCAGTGTGTACGCTGCTTCCTTGAGTCTGATACTATCTCTAATTTTCCTTGTAAGCCATGGTTTTTGCCACAATTCCCTGACCACAGCTTGCGCCAAACAGGAATAAAGCAAAGTGTAAAGTTTATTTATTAGTGTCACAAGTAAGGCTGGCATTAACACCGCAATGAAGTTGCTGCGAAAATCCCCGCTGAGTCGCCCACGCTCCTGTTTGGGTTACACGGAGGGAGAATTTAGCCCAATGCACCAGCCCCGTCTTTCGGACTGTGGGAGGAAACCGGAGCACCCGGAGGAAACCCAGGCAGACACGGGAGGAGAACAAAGAACAAAGAACAATACAGCACAGGAACAGGCCCTTCGGCCCCTCCAAGCCCGCGCCGCTCCCCGGTCCAGGATTGAATCCTGAATCCAGGATCCCCGCCCAATTTTCCAGCCTATCTACATACCAATATCCTATCCACCGAGCTGTCCCTCACAGCTACGATGCTTTGTTCATCACAACCTATTAACTCACCCCCACCCCCCCCCATTCCAGACCATGTGATCTCCAGGGAGAGGCGAAAACCCAGAGTGAAAAACCCCAGGGCCAATATGGGGAAAAAAAATCTGGGAAATTCCTCTCCGACCCCCTGAGGCGATCGAAACGAGTCCAGGAGATCACAATGGCCCTGATCGGAAAATGCTTCCCAACCCTAGTCATTTCCACTTCCACGAACACCATCTGAATTCCCTGCCCCCGAGACAGGTTCCCAACTATCCGCAGTCTCGCTCTGTACTGGCACCAGCAAGATGATCATAGAATGAAGCCTTGAAACGAGAAACAAGGAACAATTAGCCCGCGCCGCTCCCTGGTCCAAACTAGACCACTCTTTTGTATCCCTCCATTCCCACTCCGTTCATATAGCTGTCTAGATAAGTCTTAAACGTTCCCAGTGTGTCCGCCTCCACCACCTTGCCCGGCAACACATTCCAGGCCCCCACGACCCTCTGTGTAAAATACGTCCTTCTGATATCCGTGTTAAACCTCCCCCCCCCTTCACCTTGAACCTATGACCCCTCGTGAACGTCACCACCGACCTGGGGAAAAGCTTCCCACCGTTCACCCTATCCATGCCTTTCATAATTTTATACACCTCTATTAAGTCTCCCCTCATCCTCCGTCTTTCCAAGGAGAACAACCCCAGTTTCCCCAATCTCTCCTCATAACCAAGCCCCTCCATACCAGGCAACATCCTGGTAAACCTCCTCTGCACTCTCTCCAAAGCCTCCACGTCCTTCTGGTAGCGCGGCGACCAGAACTGGACGCAGTATTCCAAATGCGGCCGAACCAACGTTCTATACAACCGCAACATCAGACCCCAACTCTTATACTCTATGCCCCGTCCTATAATGGCAAGCATGCCTTGGATAGGCACATGGAGCACACCAGGGTGATAGGGAGTGGGATAGCTTGATCTTGGTTTCAGGTAAAGCTCGGCACAACATCGTGGGCCGAAGGGCCTGTTCTGTGCTGTACTGTTCTATGTATGCCATATGCCTTCTTCACCACCTTCTCCACCTGTGACGTCACCTTCGAGGATCTGTGGACTTGCACACCCAGGTCCCTCTGCGTATCTACACCCTTTATGGTTCTTCCATTTATCGTGCAGCTCCTCCCTACATTATTCCCACCAAAAGGTGCAGACTCCCGCACAGACAGTGACCCGAGCCCCGGGGAATCGAAGCCGGGGTCCCTGGCGCCTTGAGGCAGCAGCGCTTAACCCACTGTGCCACCGTGCCGCCCTATAAACAATATAACCAACTTCTGGAGTTCACCTACTTGTTCTTTAAGCGCCTGCCATTGCCTGTCCATTGCCTTTCCCTTCCCAGTAATGTTTCCCAGTCCCAGTCCACCATGGCCCATCATCGTTCCCTTCATTGAGATTCGGAACCCTGGTCCCCGAATCAACGACATCATTATCCACCTCGACAAAGAATTCTACCATGTTATGATCACTCTTCCCCAAGGGTTCTCTCACAACTAGATGACCAACTAATCCTCTCTCATTGCACAGCACCCAGTCCAAGATGGCCTGTTCCCTTGTTGGCTCCTCAACATATTGCCCCAGAAAACCATCCCGTATGCACTCCAGGGATTCCTCTTCTGATGTACCATGACTAATTTGACTCTCCCAATCGTTGGGCAGATTAAATGCAAAAGGCAAATGGTATGTTGGCCTCCACAGCGAGAGGATTGGAGTATCGGGATAGGGATGTTTTGCTGCAATTGTACAGGGCGTTGGTGAGGCCACACCTGGAGTATTGTGGGCAGTTTTGATTTGATTTGATTCATTATTGTCACGTGTATCATGTGACAGAACATTATTGTCACGTTTTTTACACAGAGGGTGGTGGGGGCCTGGAATGCGCTGCCAAGTAGGGTGGTGGGGGCGGGCACGCTGACATCGTTTAAGACTTACCCGGATAGTCACATGAGCAGCCTGGGAATGGAGGGGTACAAACGATTGGTCTAGTTGGACCAAGGAGCGGCACGGGCTCGGAGGGCCGAAGGGCCTGTTTCCTGTGCTGTACTGTTCTTTGTTCTTTGTATCGGGATACAGTGAAAAGTATTGTTTCTTGCGCGCTATACAGGCAAAGCATACCGTTCATAGAGAAGGAAAGGAGAGGGTGGCAGAATGTAGTGTCACAGTCACAGCTCGGGGTGCAGAGAAAGATCAACTTAGTGCGAGGTAGGGTCCATTCAAAAGTCTGACGGCAGCAGCAGGGAAGAAGCTGTTCTTGAGTCGGTCGGTACGTGACCTCAGACTTTTGTATCTTTTTCCCCCCGACGGAAGAAGGTGGAAGAGAGAATGTCCGGGGTGCGTTGGGGTCCTTGATTATGCCGGCTGCTTTTCCCCCCCCCCCGAGGCAGCGGGAAGTGTAGACGGAGTCAATGGATGGGAGGCTGGTTTGCGTGATGGGACTGGGCTACATTCACAACCCTTTGTAGTTCCTTGCGGTCTTGGGCAGAGCAGGAGCCCCAGACCGAGCTGTGATACATCCGGAAAGGATGCTTTCTATGGGGCATCTGTAAAAGTTGGTGAGAGTCGTAGCGGACATGCCGAATTTCCTTAGTCTCCTGAGAAAGTAGAGGCGTTGGTGGGACTTTCTTAACTATAGTGTCGGCGTGGGGGGGACCAGGACAGGTTGTTGGTGATCTGGACACCTAGAAACCTGAAGCTCTCGATCCTTTCTACTTCGTCCCCGTTGATGTAGACAGGGGCATGTTCTCCTCGACGCTTCCTGGAGTCGATGACAATCTCCCTTTTGGTCTCCTTATCTGAGGAAGGATGTTCTTGCTATAGAGGGAGCGCAGCGAAGGTTTACCAGGCTGGTTTACCAAGTCTGTCATATGAGGAGAGACTAAGTCGGTGAGGATTATATTCACTGGAGTTTAGGAGAGTGAGAGGGGATCTCATAGAAACTTATAAAATTCTAACAGGGTTAGACAGGGTAGATTCAGAAAGAATGTTCCCGATGGTGGGGGGAGTCCAGAACTAGGGGGGGGTCATCGTTTGAGGATAAGGGGGTGAACCCTTTTAGGACTGAGGTGAGGAGAAATTTCTTCACCCAGAGGGTGGCGAATGTGTGGAATTCACTCCCGCAGAAAGTAGTGGAGGCCAAAATGTTGTGAGATTTCCAAGAAGAAATTAGATATAGCTCTTGGGACTAAAGGGATTGAGGGATATGGCGGGGGAAGTGGGGGGGGAATCAGGATATTGAATTTGATGCTCAGCCAGGCATTCATAATGAATGGCGGGGCAGGCTGGAAGGGCCGAATGGCCTACTCCTGCTTCTAGTTTCTATGTTTCTATCAAAGCTGCACATAATTAGATGTTTCTTTAACACATGCGTGTCTGATTTCCTGTCTAACGCTTTTCCCAAAATGACCTCTACAGTTTGGTGGCCTGTATACCACCCCTACCTATGTTTCTTTTTGCCCCTTTGTGTTTGAACAAAGAACAAAGAAAATTCCAGCACAGGAACAGGCCCTTCGGCCCCTCCAAACCTGCACCGACCGTGCTGCCCCCGTCTGAACTAAAGCCCCCTACCCTTCCGGGGACCGTATCCCTCTATTCCCATCCTATTCATGTATTTGTCCAGACGCCCCTTAAAAGTCACGACCGTATCCGCTTCCACTCCCTCCTCCCCCGGCAGCGAGTTCCAGGCACCCACCACCCTCTGTGTTAAAAACGTGCCTCCTTTAAACCTTGCCCCTCGCACCTTAAACCTGTGCCCCCCCCTAGTAATTGACTCTTCCACCCTGGGGGAAAAAGCTTCTGACTATCCACTCTGTCCATGCCCCTCATAATCTTGTAGACTTCTATCAGGTCTCCCCTCAACCTCCGTCGTCCCAGTGAGAACAAACCAAGTTTCCCCAACCTCTCCTCATAGCTAATGCCCTCCAGACCAGGACAACATCCTGGTAAATCTTTTCTGTAACCCTCTCCAAAGCCTCCACATCCTTCTCTATTTGCGGAAGGATATATTGGCCTTGGAGGGAGTGCAGAGAAGGTTCACCAGGTTGATACCAGAGATGAGGGGGTGTTGATTATGAGGAGAGACTGAGCAGATTGGGTTTGTACTCGTTGGAGTTTAGAAGGCTGAGGGGGGATCTTATAGAGACCTATAAGATGCTGGAGGGGCTGGATAGGGTAGAGGTGGAGAGATTCTTTCCACTTAGAAAGGAAGCGAGAGCTCGAGGGCACAGCCTCAAAATAAAGGGGGGGTCGGTTTAGGACAGAGTTGAGGAGGAACTTCTTCTCTCAGAGGGTGGTGAATCTCTGGAATTCTCTGCCCACTGAGGTGGTGGAGGCTACCTCGTTGAATGTGTTTAAATCACGGATAGATGGATTCCTGATCGGTAAGGGAATTAGGGGTTATAGGGATCAGGCGGGTAAGTGGAACTGATCCACTATCAGATCAGCCATGATCTTATTGAATGGCGGGGCAGGCTCGAGGGGCTAGATGGCCTACTCCTGCTCCTATTTCTTATGTTCTTATGTTCTGGTAGTGTGGCGACCAGAATTGAACACTATATTCCAAGTGCGGGCCTAACTAAGGTTCTATAAAGCTGCAACATGACTTGCCCAATTTGTTAAACTCAATGCCCCGGCCGATGAAGGCAAGCGTGCCGTATGCCTTCTTGACTACCTTCTCCACCTGCGTTGCCACTTTCACTGACCTGTGTACCTGTACACCCAGATCCCTCTGCCTATCGATACTCTTAGGGGTTCTGCCATTTACTGTATAATACCGATCTGTGTTAGACCTTCCAAAATGCATGACTTCACATTTGTCCGGATTAAACTCCATCTGCCAGCTCTCCGCCCGAGTCTCCAACCGATCTGTATCCTGTTTGTGTGTGGGTAAGTGTGAGGTTGGCCACTTTGGCAGAATAAATAGGAAGGCAACTTATTACAAGGCAGATTCAAAATGTGTCCATGCAGAGGGATCTGGGTGTCCTTGTTATAAGATAGGCAAATGGAGTATAACGTTGATAAATGCGAGGTTATACACTTTGGAGGAAATAATAACAAATGGGATTACTATCTCAATGGAAACAAATTAAAACATGCTACCGTGCAAAGGGACCTGGGGGTCCTTGTGCATGAGACGCAAAAGCCCAGCCTGCAGGTACAACAGGTGATCAAGAAGGCAAATGGGATGTTGGCCTATATCGCGAGGGGGATAGAATATAAAAGCAGGGATGTCTTGATGCACCTGTACAGGGCATTGGTGAGGCCGCAGCTGGAATACTGTGTGCAGTATTGGTCCCCTTATATGAGGAAGGATATATTGGCATTGGAGGGAGTGCAGAGAAGGTTCACCAGGTTGATACCGGAGATGAGGGGTTTGGATTATGAGGAGAAGCTGAGGAGATTGGGTTTGTACTCGTTGGAGTTTAGAAGGATGAGGGGGGATCTTATGGAGACTTATAAGATAATGCGGGGGCTGGATAGGGTGGAGGCGGAGAGATTCTTTCCACTTAGTAAGGAAGTTAAAACTAGAGGACACAGCCTCAAAATAAAGGGGGGTCGGTTTAAGACAGAGTTGAGGAGGAACTTCTTCTCCCAGAGGGTGGTGAATCTCTGGAATTCTCTGCCCACTGAGGTGGTGGAGGCTACCTCGCTGAATATGTTTAAAGCGCGGATGGATGGATTCCTGATCGGTAAGGGAATTAAGGGTTATGGGGATCAGGCGGGTAAGTGGAACTGATCCACGTCAGATCAGCCATGATCTTATTGAATGGCGGGGCAGGCTCGAGGGGCTAGATGGCCTACTCCTGCTCCTATTTCTTATGTTCTTATATACAAGAGTATATAAGAGTGGAGAAGTGTTGTTGTAATTGTATAGGACATTGGTGAGACCACATCTGAAATATTGTGGACAGAGTTGGTCTCCTTATCTGAGGAAGGATGTCATAGAGGTTTACAGCGTGGAAACAGGCCCTTCGGCCCAACTTGTCCATGCCGCCCCCCCCTTTTTTTTAAACCCCCTAAGCTAGTCCCAATTGCCCGCGTTTGCCCCATATCCCTCTATACCCATCGTACCCATGGAACTGTCTAAACGCCTTTTTAAAAGACAAAATTGTACCCGCCTCTACTACTGCCTCTGGCAGCTCGTTCCAGACAATCACCACCCTCTGTGTGAAAAAATTGCCCCCTCTGGACCCTTTTGTATCTCTCCCCTCTCACCTTAAACCCATGCGGCACGGTGGCACAGCGGGTTAGCGCTGCTGCCTCACAGCGTCAGGGACCCGGGTTCGATTCCCGGCGCGGGTCGCTGTCTGTGCGGAGTCTGCACGTTCTCCCCGTGTCTGCGTGGGTTTCCTCCGGGTGCTCCGGTTTCCTCCCACAGTCTGAAAGACGTGCTGGGTTAGGGTGGATTGGGCCGTGCTAAATTCTCCCTCAGTGTCACCCCGAACAGGCGCCGGAGTGTGGGCGACTAGGGGGGATTTTCACAGTAACTTCATTGCAGTGTGAATGTAAGCCAAACTTGTGACTAATATATTAACTTTATGCCCTCTAGTTTTAGACTTCCCTACCTTTGGGAAAAGTTATTGACTATCTCGCTGATCTGTGCCCCTCATTATTTTATAGACCTCTATAAGATCACCCCTCAGCCTCCTACGCTCCAGAGAAAATAGTCCCAGTCTATCCAGCCTCTCCTTATAACTCAATCCATCAAGTCCCGGTAGCATCCTAGTAAATCTTTTCTGCACTCTTTCTAGTTTAATAATATCCTTTCTATAATAGGGTGACCAGAACTGTACACAGTATTCCAAGTGTGGCCTCACCAAGGTCTTGTACAACTTCAACAAGACGTCCCAACTCCTGTATTCAATGTTCTGACCATTGAAACCAAGCGTGCCGAATGCCTTCTTCACCACTCTGTCCACCTGTGACTCCACTTTCAAGGAGCTATGAACCTGTACCCCTAGGTCTCTTTGTTCTGTAACTAGTCTTAGATTCCCCTACCTTTGGGGAAAAGATATTGACTATCTAGCTGATCTGTGCCCCTCATTATTTTATAGACCTCTATAAGATCACCCCTCAGCCTCCTACGCTCCAGAGAAAAAAGTCCCAGTCTACCCAGCCCCTCCTTATAACTCAAACCATCAAGTCCCGGTAGCATCCTAGTAAATCTCTTCTGCGCTCTTTCTAGTTTAATAATATCCTTTCTATAATAGGGTGGCCAGAACTGGACGCAGTATTCCAAGTGTGGCCTTACCAATGTCTTGTACAACTTCAACAAGACGTCCCAACTCCTGTATTCAATGTTCTGACCAATGAAACCAAGCGTGCCGAATGCCTTCTTCACCACTCTGTCCACCTGTGACTCCACTTTCAAGGGGCTATGAACCTGTACCCCTAGATCTCTTAGCTCTGTGGAGTGAGCAGGGAAGGGAGAGACGGGGATAAGTTGGGAGAGGTTTTGAGTACAGGAGTGGGGATGTGCTGTTGCAGGGCCTTGCTGTGTCCCCCCCTAGAGTATTGTGTTGCAGTATTTTATTGTAGAAGATATTGGCACATGGGATTGAGGGTGATTGAGTGGTTTGGATCAGAAATTGGCTAGCTGTAAGAAAACAGAGGGTGGTGGTTGATGGGAGGTGTTCATACTGGAGTTCAGTTACTAGTGGTGTACCACAAGGATCTGTTTTGGGGCCACTGCTGTTGGTCATTTTTATAAATGACCTGGATGAGGGCGTGGAAGGATGGATTAGTAAATTTGCGGATGACACTAAAGTCGGTGGAGTTGTGGACAGTGCGGAGGGAAGTGGCAGGTTACAGAGGGACATAGATAAGCTGCAGAGCTGGGCTGAGAGGTGGCAAATGGAGTTCAATGCGGAAAAGTGTGAGGTGATTCACTTTGGAAGGAGTAACAGGAATACAGAGTACTGGGCTAATGGTAAGATACTTGGTAGTGTGGATGAACAGAGGGATCTGGGTGTCCATGTGCATAGATCCCTGAAAGTTGGCACCCAGGTTGATAGGGTTGTTAAGAAGGCGTACGGTGTGTTAGCTTTTATTGGTAGAGGGATTGAGTTTCGGAGCCAGGAGGTCATGTTGCAACTGTACAAAATTCTGGTGCGGCCGCACTTGGAGTATTGCGTACAGTTCTGGTCGCCGCATTATAGGAAGGATGTGGAAGTGTTGGAAAGGGTGCAGAGGAGATTTACCAGGATGTTGCCTGGTATGGTGGGAAGGTCTTATGAGGAAAGGCTGAGGGACTTGAGGTTGTTTTCGTTGGAGAGAAGAAGGTTAAGAGGTGACTTAATAGAGGCATACAAGATGATCAGAGGATTAGATAGGGTGAATGGTGAGAGCCTTTTTCCTCGGATGGTGTTGGCTAGCACGAGGGGACATAGCTTTAAATTGAGGGGTGAGAGATATAGGACAGATGTTAGAGGTAGGTTCTTCACTCAGAGAGTAGTAAGGGCGTGGAATGCCCTGCCTGCAGCAGTAGTGGTCTTGCCAACATTAAGAGCATTCAAATGGTCATTGGATAAACATATGGATGATATTGGAATAGTGTAGGTTAGAGGGGCTTTAGATTGGTTCCACTGGTCGGCGCAACATCGAGGGCCGAAGGGCCTGGACTGCGCTGTAATGTTCTATGTTCTATGTGTGCAGTTCTGGTCTCCTTTTCTGAGGAAGGATGTTCCTGCTCTCGAGGGAGTGCAGCGAAGGTTTACCAGGCTGATTCCCGGTGGGACTGATGTATGAGGAGAGATTGACCAGGTTAGGATTGTTTTCACTGGAGTTCAGATGAATGAGGGGGGGATCTCATAGAGACTTATAAAATTCTAACAGGACGAGATAGGGTGAATTAAATAGGTTTAATAATATATTTTCTATAATAGGGTGACCAGAACTGTACACAGAAGTAAAGTTTAAATAAAGTTCATTTATTAGTGTCACAAGTAAGGCTTCCATTAACACTGTAATTTAGCATGGCCAATCCACCCTAACCTACACATCTTTGGACACTAAGGGACAATTTAGTATGGCCAATCCACCCTAACCTACACATCTTTGGACACTAAGGGACAATTTAGCATGGCCAATCCACCCTAACCTACACATCTTTGGACACTAAGGGACAATTTAGTATGGCCAATCCACCCTAACCTACACATCTTTGGACACTAAGGGACAATTTAGCATGGCCAATCCACCCTAACCTACACATCTTTGGACACTAAGGGACAATTTAGCATGGCCAATCCACCCTAACCTACACATCTTTGGGACACTAAGGGACAATTTAGCATGGCCAATCCACCCTAACCTACACATCTTTGGACACTAAGGGGCAATTTAGCATGGCCAATCCATCTAACCTACACATCTTGGGACACTAAGGGGACAATTTAGCATGGCCAATCCACCCTAACCTACACATCTTTGGACACTAAGGGGCAATTTAGCATGGCCAATCCACCCTAACCTACACATCTTTGGGACACTAAGGGACAATTTAGCACGGCCAATCCACCCTAACTTACACATCTTTGGACACTAAGGGGACAATTTAGCATGGCCAATCCACCCTAAACTACACATCTTTGGACACTTTCAGACTGTGGGAGGAAACCGGGAGCACCCGGAGGAAACCCACGCAGACACGGGGAGAACGTGCAGACTCCCTCACAGACAGTGACCCGAGCCCCGGGGAATCGAACCCCGGGGTTCCCTGGCGCTGTGAGGCAGCAGTGATAACCCACACTGTGACACAGTGATGGTGTTGGAGGCAGTTCAGAGGGAGGGTCACCAGACTGAGTCCGGGGATTGGAAGGGTCACCAGACTGAGTCCGGGGATTGGAAGGGTCACCAGACTGAGTCCGGGGATTGGAAGGGTCACCAGACTGAGTCCGGGGATTGGAAGGGTCACCAGACTGAGTCCGGGGATTGGAAGGGTCACCAGACTGAGTCCGGGGATTGGAAGGGTCACCAGACTGAGTCCGGGGATTGGAAGGGTCACCAGACTGAGTCCGGGGATTGGAAGGGTCACCAGACTGAGTCCGGGGATGGAAGGGTTGATGTATGAGGAGAGATTGAACAGTTGGGAGCTTGTACTCACTGGAGTTTAGCAGATTGAGAGGGGGATCTGATCGAGGGATATAAAAATACTGAAAGAGATTGAGAGACTAAATTTCGACCCAATGTTTCCCCCTGTGGGACAATCTAGAACAAGAGGTGACGGGTAGAGTTTGAGAAGCGGTAGATATAAAACGGAGATGAGGAGGAACTACGTCTGGTGTGCCTCAGGGATCAGCGCTGGGCCCACTGTTATTAGTCATTTATATTAATGATTTGGATGAGAATATAGGGGGCATGGTTAGTAAGTTTGCAGATTACACCAAGATTGGTGGCATGGTGGATAGTGAAGAAGGTTATCTCCAATTGCAACGGGATCTTGATCAATTGGGCCAGTGGGCTGACGAATGGCAGACGGAGTTTAATTTAGACAAATGCGAGGTGATGCATTTTGGTAGATTGAACAAGGGCAGGACTTACTCAGTTAATGGTAGGGCGTTGGGGGAGAGTTACAGAACAAAGAGATCCAGGGGTACAGGTTCATAGCTCCTTGAAAGTGGAGTCACAGGTGGAAAGAGTGGTGAAGAAGGCATTCGGCACGCTTGGTTTCATTGGTCAGAACATTGAATACAGGAGTTGGGACGTCTTGTTGAAGTTGTACAAGACATTGGTAAGGCCACACTTGGAATACTGTGTACAGTTCTGGTCACCCTATTATAGAAAGGATATTATTAAACTACAAAGAGTCCTCTCTCTCTCTCAGAGAGATATCTGGTGTCTCTCAGCCCTGTCTCCCTCTTAAGGAGATATCTGTACACTGACTGGTCTCTCTCAGTCCTCTCTCTCTCACAGGGAGATATCTGTACACTGACTGGTGTCTCTCAGTCCCCTCTCTCTCAGGGAGATATCTGTACAGACTGGTGTCTCTCAGTCCCCTCTCTCAGGGAGATATCTGTACACTGACTGGTGTCTCTCAGTCCCCTCTCTCTCTCTCAGGGAGATATCTGCACACTGACTGGTGGCTCTCAGTCCCCTCTCTCTCTCTCAGGGAGATATCTGTACAGACTGGTGTCTCTCAGTCCCCTCTCTCTCTCAGGGAGATATCTGTACACTGACTGGTGTCTCTCAGTCCCCTCTCTCTCTCTCTCTCTCTCTCAGGGAGATATCTGTACACTGACTGGTGTCTCTCAGTCCCCTCTCTCTCTCTCAGGGAGATATCTGCACACTGACTGGTGTCTCTCAGTCCCCTCTCTCTCTCTGGGAGGTATCTGTACACTGACTGGTGTCTCTCAGTCCCCTCTCTCTCTCTCAGGGAGATATCTGCACACTGACTGGTGTCTCTCAGTCCCCTCTCTCTCTCAGGGAGATATCTGCACACTGACTGATGTCTCTCAGTCCCCTCTCTCTCTCAGGGAGATATCTGTACACTGACTGGTGTCTCTCAGTCCCCTCTCTCTCAGGGTGATATCTGTACACTGACTGGTGTCTCTCAGTCCCCTCTCTCTCTCTCTCTCAGGGAGATATCTGTACACTGACTGGTGTCTCTCAGTCCCCTCTCTCTCTCAGGGAGATATCTGTACACTGACTGGTGTCTCTCAGTCCCCTCTCTCTCTCTCTCTCTCTCTCAGGGAGATATCTGTACACTGACTGGTGTCTCTCAGTCCCCTCTCTCTCTCTCAGGGAGATATCTGCACACTGACTGGTGTCTCTCAGTCCCCTCTCTCTCTCTGGGAGATATCTGTACACTGACTGGTGTCTCTCAGTCCCCTCTCTCTCTCTCAGGGAGATATCTGTACACTGACTGGTGTCTCTCAGTCCCCTCTCTCTCTCTCAGGGAGATATCTGTACACTGACTGGTGTCTCTCAGTCCCCTCTCTCTCTCAGGGAGATATCTGTACACTGACTGGTGTCTCTCAGTCCCCCCTCTCTCTCAGGGAGATATCTGTACACTGACTGGTGTCTCTCAGTCCCCTCTCTCTCTCAGGGAGATATCTGTACACTGACTGGTGTCTCTCAGTCCCCTCTCTCTCTCTCAGGGAGATATCTGTACACTGACTGGTGTCTCTCAGTCCCCTCTCTCTCTCTCAGGGAGATATCTGCACACTGACTGGTGTCTCTCAGTCCCCTCTCTCTCTCTGGGAGGTATCTGTACACTGACTGGTGTCTCTCAGTCCCCTCTCTCTCTCTCAGGGAGATATCTGCACACTGACTGGTGTCTCTCAGTCCCCTCTCTCTCTCAGGGAGATATCTGCACACTGACTGATGTCTCTCAGTCCCCTCTCTCTCTCAGGGAGATATCTGTACACTGACTGGTGTCTCTCAGTCCCCTCTCTCTCAGGGTGATATCTGTACACTGACTGGTGTCTCTCAGTCCCCTCTCTCTCTCTCTCTCAGGGAGATATCTGTACACTGACTGGTGTCTCTCAGTCCCCTCTCTCTCTCAGGGAGATATCTGTACACTGACTGGTGTCTCTCAGTCCCCTCTCTCTCTCTCTCTCTCTCTCAGGGAGATATCTGTACACTGACTGGTGTCTCTCAGTCCCCTCTCTCTCTCTCAGGGAGATATCTGCACACTGACTGGTGTCTCTCAGTCCCCTCTCTCTCTCTGGGAGGTATCTGTACACTGACTGGTGTCTCTCAGTCCCCTCTCTCTCTCAGGGAGATATCTGTACACTGACTGGTGTCTCTCAGTCCCCTCTCTCTCTCTCAGGGAGATATCTGTACACTGACTGGTGTCTCTCAGTCCCCTCTCTCTCTCAGGGAGATATCTGTACACTGACTGGTGTCTCTCAGTCCCCTCTCTCTCTCTCTCTCTCTCAGGGTGATATCTGTACACTGACTGGTGTCTCTCAGTCCCCTCTCTCTCTCTCTCTCTCAGGGAGATATCTGTACACTGACTGGTGTCTCTCAGTCCCCTCTCTCTCTCTCAGGGAGATATCTGTACACTGACTGGTGTCTCTCAGTCCCCTCTCTCTCTCTCAGGGAGATATCTGTACACTGACTGGTGTCTCTCAGTCCCCTCTCTCTCTCTCAGGGAGATATCTGTACACTGACTGGTGTCTCTCAGTCCCCTCTCTCTCTCAGGGAGATATCTGTACACTGACTGGTGTCTCTCAGTCCCCTCTCTCTCTCTCAGGGAGATATCTGTACACTGACTGGTGTCTCTCAGTCCTCTCTCTCTCTCAGGGAGATATCTGTACACTGACTGGTGTCTCTCAGTCCCCTCTCTCTCTCTCAGGGAGATATCTGTACACTGACTGGTGTCTCTCAGTCCCCTCTCTCTCTCTCAGGGAGATATCTGTACACTGACTGGTGTCTCTCAGTCCCCTCTCTCTCTCTCAGGGAGATATCTGTACACTGACTGGTGTCTCTCAGTCCCCTCTCTCTCTCTCAGGGAGATATCTGTACACTGACTGGTGTCTCTCAGTCCCCTCTCTCTCTCTCTCTCTCAGGGTGATATCTGTACACTGACTATTTCACACACCTATATATGTGGATAATGCTTGTAGACTGCCCTAATACACCACAGTTGAGGTTGTATTTTTTTGTTCCACGTCCCTTATCAAGATAATGTGTGGTTTTCCGCTACACACAGGATAGATTTCATAACCTCCCCGATGCCTAACAGACATTTCTACAAACTGTATTTCACAATTTCGGGAAGTGAAGCTTGCCGAGAGGCGGGGAAGAACGAGCAGGGAATATAAGTTACTGATTCCTCCCCCCCACCAAATCCGCCCCCCCCCCCCCCGCCGAACCCCCACCCCTCTCATAGAATCCCAGCAGTGCAGTAGGAGGACATTCGGCCCATCGAGTCTGCACCCACCACCATCCCACCCAAGCCCTGTTCCCCCGAACCCCACACAATTTACGATCCACCCGAACCTGCACATTGTTAGACACTAAGGGACAATTTAGCATGGCCAATCCACCCTAACCTACACATCTTTGGACACTAAGGGACAATTTAGCATGGCCAATCCACCCTAACCTGCACATCTTTGGGACACTAAAGGACAATTTAGCATGGCCAATCCACCCTAACCTACACATCTTTGGACACTAAGGGACAATTTAGCACGGCCAATCCACCCTAACCTACACATCTTTGGACACTAAGGGACAATTTAGCATGGCCAATCCACCCTAACCTGCACATCTTTGGGACACTAAAGGACAATTCAGCATGGCCAATCCACCCTAACCTACACATCGTTGGACACTAAGGGGCAATTTAGCACGGCCAATCCACCCTAACCTACACATCTTTGGACACTAAGGGACAATTTAGCATGGTCAATCCACCCTAACCTACACATCTTTGGACACTAAGGGACAATTTAGCACGGCCAATCCACCTAACCTACACATCTTTGGACATTAAGGGACAATTTAGCATGGCCAATCCACCTAACCTACACATCTTTGGACACTAAGGGACAATTTAGCATGGCCAATCCACCTAACCCGCACATCTTTGGACACTAAGGGGCAATTTAGCACGGCCAATCCACCTAACCCGCACATCTTTGGACACTAAGGGACAATTTAGCACGGCCAATCCACCTAACCTACACATCTTTGGACACTAAGGGCCAATTTAGCATGGCCAATCCACCCTAACCTACACATCTTTGGACACTAAGGGCCAATTTAGCATAGCCAATCCACCCTAACCTACACATCTTTGGGCACTAAGGGACAATTTATTATGGCGAATCCACCTAACCTGCACATCTTTGGACACGAAGGGGCAATTTAACCGTGAAGTGTTAGGATCGGGAGCAGCACGGTGGCACAGTGTGTTAGCGTTGCTGCCTCACAGCGCCAGGGACCCGGGTTCAATTCCCGGCTTTGGTCACTGTCTGTGTGGAGTCTGCACATTCCCCCCTGTGTCTGCATGGGTTTCCTCCGGGTGCTCCGGTTTCCTCCCACAGTCCGAAAGACGTGCTGGTTAGGGTGCATTGGCCATGCTAAATTGCCCCTTAGTGTCCAAAGGCGCGCGGGTGAGGTGGATTGGCCATGCTAAATTGTCCCTTAGTGTCCAAAGATGTGCAGGTTAGGGTGGATTGGCCATGCTAAATTGCCCCTTAGTGTCCAAAGATGTGTAGGTTAGGGTGGATTGGCCATGCTAAATTGCCCCTTAGTGTCCAAAGATGTGTAGATTAGGGTGGATTGGCCATGCTAAATTGCCCCTTAGTGTCCAAAGATGTGTAGGTTAGGGTGGATTGGCCATGCTAAATTGTCCCTTAGTGTCCAAAGATGTGTAGATTAGGGTGGATTGGCCGTGCTAAATTGCCCCTTAGTGTCCCAAAGATGTGTCGGTTAGGTGGATTGGCCATGCTAAATTGCCCCTTAGTGTCCAAAGATGTGTAGGTTAGGGTGGATTGGCCATGCTAAATTGTCCCTTAGTGTCCAAAGATGTGTAGGTTAGGGTGGATTGGCCATGCTAAATTGCCCCTTAGTGTCCCAAAGATGTGTAGGTTAGGGTGGATTGGCCATGCTAAATTGTCCCCTTAGTGTCCGGGGGACTAGCTCGGGTAAATGCATGATGTTATGGGGATAGGGCCTGGCTGGGATTGTGACCAGTGTGGACTCGATGGGCTGAATGGCCTCCTTCTGCACTGTAGGATTCTATGGTTCTATGAGTGTGCGACACTCTGACTCAAGCCCTGAACCCTGAGGGCACGCAAACCATTATGTGAGGTAATGCATTTTGGAAGGTCTAATACAGATGGGAAATATACAGTAAATGGCAGAACCCTTAAGAGTATTGACAGGCAGAGGGATCTGGGCGTACAGGTACACAGGTCACTGAAAGTGGCAACGCAGGTGGAGAAGGTAGTCAAGAAGGCATACGGCATGCTTGCCTTCATCGGCCAGGGCATTGAGTTTAAAAATTGGCAAGTCATGTTGCAGCTTTATAGAACCTTAGTTAGGCCGCACTTGGAATATAGTGTTCAATTCTGGTCGCCACACTACCAGAAGGATGTGGAGGCTTTGGAGAGGGTTACAGAAAAGATTTACCAGGATGTTGCCTGGTATGGAGGGCATTAGCTATGAGGAGAGGTTGGAGAAACTTGGTTTGTTCTCACTGGAACGACGGAGGTTGAGGGGAGACCTGATAGAAGTCTACAAGATTATGAGGGGCATGGACAGAGTGGATAGTCAGAAGCTTTTTCCCCCCCAGGGTGGAAGAGTCAATTACTAGGGGGGGGGGGCACAGGTTTAAGGTGCGAGGGGCAAGGTTTAAAGGAGATGTACGAGGCAAGTTTTTTTACACAGAGGGTGGTGGGTGCCTGGAACTCGCTGCCGGGGGGAGGGAGTGGAAGCGGATACGATAGTGAGTTTTAAGGGGCGTCTTGATAAGTACATGAATAGGATGGGAATAGAGGGATACGGTCCCCGGAAGGGTAGGGGGTTTTAGTTCAGACGGGGGGGGCAGCATGGTCGGTGCAGGAGGGCCGAAGGGCCTGTTCCTGTGCTGGAACTTTCTTTGTTCTTTGTTTGGGACAAACTGGCCTGTAGCCAATGAGATGTTTTGGGTTGGCTGGGGTTGGGTTGCGTTGTTGTTCAGTTGAGTTGGGTTGAGTTGGGTTGAGTTGAGTTGAGTTGAGTTGAGTTGAGTTGAGTTGAGTTGAGTTGAGTTGAGTTGTTGAGTTGAGTTGAGTTGAGTTGAGTTGAGTTCAAAAAATAAAGAATATTACAGCACAGGGAGAGGCCCTTCGGCAGAGGAGAAAGAGAGAAAGTAGTGTCCGCGTTCAGGAGGAGAGGGGGGAGAGGGAGAGAGTGGGAGGGGGAAAGAGAGAGAGAGGGAGGGAGGGAGAGAGAGAGAGAGAGGAAAACGGAGAGAGGGAAGGTGGGTAGAGAGAGGGAAGGAGCAAGGTGCAGGAGAAGAGGGAGAGAGAGAGAGAGAGAAGAGAGAGCGCGGTGAAGAGGAGAGAGGGAGGGGAGAGGTGGAGACAGGGAGGGAGAGAGAGAAGGAGATACAGAGAGAGGGGAGGTGGGGAGAGAGAGGGAAGAGGCGAGGTGCGGGAGAAGAGGGAGAGAGAGAGAGAGAGAAGAGAGAGCGCGGCAAAGAGTAGAAAAGGAGGGGAGAGGTGGAGAGAGGAAGGGAGAGAGAGAAAGTGAGACGGAGAGAGGGGAGGTGGGGGGAGAGAGAGAGGGAAGAAGTGGAGAGAGGGAGATCTGCGGAAAGAGAGAGGTGGAGAGATGGAGAGAGGGAGGGAGAGAAAGAGAGGGAGACAAAGAGAGAGAGAGAAGGGGAGATGGAGAGAGGGAAGGTGTGGGGGGAGAGAGAGAGGGAAGAAGTGGAGAGAGGGAGGGGGAGATCTGCGGAAAGAGAGAGGTGGAGAGATGGAGAGAGGGAGGGAGAGAAAGAGAGGGAGACAAAGAGAGTGAGAGAAGGGGAGATGGAGAGAGGGAAGGTGTGGGGGGAGAGAGAGAGGGAAGAAGTGGAGAGAGGGAGAAGAGACAGAGAGAGAGAGAGAGAGAGAGCGCGGTGAAGAGGATAGAGGGAGGGAAGAGGTGGAGAGAGGGAGGGAGAGATCTACGGAGGAAGAGAGAGAGAGGTGGCGAGGGGAAGGGGGAGAGAGAAGGAGATACAGAGAGAGGGGAGGTGGGGAGAGAGAGAGGGAAGACGCAAGGTGCGGGACAAGAGGCAGAGAGAGAGAGAGAGGGAGGGAGAGAAGGGGAGATGGAGAGAGGGAAGATGGGGGGAGAGAGAGAGGGAAGAAGTGGAGAGAGGGAGGGGGAGATCTGTGGAGAGAGAGGTGGAGAGATGGAGAGAGGGAGGGAGAGAAAGAGAGGGAGACAGAGAGAGAGAGAGAGAAGGGGAGATGGAGAGAGGGAAGGTGTGGGGGGAGAGAGAGAGGGAAGAAGCAAAGTGCGGGAGAAGAGGCAGAGAGAGAGAGAGCGGTGAAGAGGAGAGAGGGAAGGAAGAGGTGGAGAGAGGGAGGGAGAGATCTGCGGAGGGGGAGAGGGCTGAGAGAGGGATGAGAGAGGGAGGAGAGAGGGATGAGAGAGGGATGAGAGAGGGATGAGAGAGGGATGAGAGAGGGATGAGAGAGGGATGAGAGAGAGCTGAGAGAGGGATGAGAGCGGGATGAGAGAGGGATGAGAAAGGGATGAGAGAGGGATGAGAAAAGGATGAGAGAGGGATGAGAGAGGGATGAGAGAGGGATGAGGGTGGGATGAGAGAGGGATGAGAGAGGGATAAGAGAGGGATGAGAGAGGGATGAGAGAGGGATGAGAGAGGGATGAGAGAGAACTGAGAGAGGGATGAGAGAAGGATGGGAGAGGGATGCGAGAGGGATGCGAGAGGGCTGAGAGAGGGATGAGAGAAGGATGAGAGAGGGATGCGAGAGGGATGCGAGAGGGATGAGAGAGGGATGAGAGAGGGATGAGAGAGGGATGAGAGAGGGATGAGAGAGGGCTGAGAGAGGGATGAGAGAGGGATGAGAGAGGGCTGAGAGAGGGATGAGAGGGATGAGAAAGGGATGAGAGAGAGCTGAGAGAGTGATGAGAGAGGGCTGAGAGAGGGATGAGGGTGGGATAAGAGGGGCTGAGAGAGGGATGAGAGAGGGATGAGAGAGGGCTGAGAGAGGGATGAGAGAGGGATGAGAGCGGGATGAGGGTGGGATGAGAGGGGCTGAGAGAGGGATGAGAGAGGGATGAGAGAGGGCTGAGAGAGGAATGAGAGAGGGATGAGAGAGGGCTGAGAGAGGGCTGAGAGAGGGATGAGAGAGGGATGAGAGAGGGATGAGAGAGGGATGAGAGAGGGATGAGAGAGGGATGAGAGAGGGCTGAGAGAGGGATGAGAGAGGGATGAGAGAGGATGAGAGAGGGCTGAGAGAGGGATGAGAGAGGGATGAGAGAGGGATGAGAGAGAGCTGAGAGAGGGATGAGAGAAGGATGGGAGAGGGATGCGAGAGGGATGCGAGAGGGCTGAGAGAGGGATGAGAGAAGGATGAGAGAGGGATGCGAGAGGGATGCGAGAGGATGAGAGAGGGATGAGAGAGGGATGAGAGAGGGATGAGAGAGGGATGAGAGAGGGATGAGAGAGGGATGAGAGAGGGCTGAGAGAGGGATGAGAGAGGGATGAGAGAGGGCTGAGAGAGGGATGAGAGAGGGATGAGAAAGGGATGAGAGAGAGCTGAGAGAGTGATGAGAGAGGGCTGAGAGAGGGATGAGGGTGGGATAAGAGGGGCTGAGAGAGGGATGAGAGAGGGATGAGAGAGGGCTGAGAGAGGGATGAGAGAGGGATGAGAGCGGGATGAGGGTGGGATGAGAGGGCTGAGAGAGGGATGAGAGAGGGATGAGAGAGGGCTGAGAGAGGAATGAGAGAGGGATGAGAGAGGGCTGAGAGAGGGATGAGAGAGGGATGAGAGAGGGATGAGAGAGGGATGAGAGAGGGCTGAGAGAGGGATGAGAGAGGGATGAGAGAGGGCTGAGAGAGGGATGAGAGAGGGATGAGGGAGAGGGATGAGAGAGGGATGAGGGGATGAGAGAGGGATGAGAGAGGGAAACGGAGAAAAGCCTCCGGGAAGGAAGGAAATGTGCAGTTTAAGAATGGAATTCCAATTCTAGGAATCCTTCACCACAGTTATGAGCAAGGCAGGGAACTCCCCTCCCCACCCACCACCCCACCCTCTCCTGCCCCGAAGCCTCCACACCCCCATCCTCCCCCCTCCCCCCTGCCGCCCTGCCAAAAGAAATGGGGGATAGAATATCCCAACATGGGCCTCCTGCTCTCTCTCTCTCCCTCCTTCCCTCCCTCCCTCCCTCTCCCTCTCTCTCTTTCCTTCCACACCAAAGGCCGTGGTTCCACCCTGTGTTGAGTTCCCGAGCCACGTACTGCGTCGGTTGTTCCCGTAAGGAGCAAGGCAAAAGTCGGAAGGGCAGGGAAGTGGGCACTGCCCCTCAAACCACCTCCCGGCGGGAAATGAGTGCCCCCTCCCTCCCTCCCCGGGGGGAGGGGCGGGCGGTGTCAGGTCTGTGGCTTCTGGGGCCCCGGGATCCGCTCCTCCCTCTCTCCCATTCCCAGTTCAGTTCATTGCTCGTTCCTGGAAACTTGTCCAG
>NW_027592868.1:0-43814 GCF_964213995.1 Mustelus asterias
TGGGTGTGTGGGGGGAGGGGGGGAGAGTGGGTGTGTGGGGGAGGGGGAGAGTGGGTGTGTGGGGGGGAGGGGGGGTGAGTGGGTGTGTGGGGGGGAGGGGGGGAGTGTGTGGGGGGGAGTGTGTGGGGTGGGGAGGGGAGAATGTGTGTGCGGGGGAGGGGGAGAGTGTGTGTGGGGAGAGGGGGAGAGTGTGTGGAGGGGGAGGGGGAGAGTCTGTGTGGGGGGGAGGGGGAGTGTGTGTGTGGGGGGGAGGGGGAGTGTGTGTGTGGGGGGCGAGGGGAGAGTCTGTGTGGGGGGAGGGGGAGAGTGTGTGGGAGGGGAGGGGAAGAGTGTGTGCGTGTGGGGAGTGTGTGTGGGGGGAGGGGGGAGAGTGTGTGTGGGGGGAGGGGGGAGAGTGTGTGTGTGGGGGGGAGGGGGGAGAGTGTGTGGGGGGGAGGGGGGAGAGTGTGTGGGGGGGAGGGGGAGAGTGTGTGTGGGGTAGGGGGGAGAGTGTGTGTGTGTGGGGGAGGGGGGAGTGTGTGTGTGGGGGGGAGGGGGAGAGTGTGTGTTGGGGGGAGGGGGAGAGTGTGTGTGTGGGGGGGAGGGGGAGTGTGTGGGGTGGGGAGGGGGGAGTGTGTGTGGGGGGGAGGGGGAGTGTGTGTGGGGGGGGAGGGGGAGTGTGTGGGGTGGGGAGGGGGAGTGTGTGTGGGGGGGAGGGGGAGTGTGTGTGTGGGGGGCGAGGGGGAGAGTGTGTGTGGGGGGCGAGGGGGAGAGTGTGTGTGGGGGGAGGGGGAGAGTGTGTGTGGGGGGAGGGGGAGAGTGTGTGTGGGGGGAGGGGGAGAGTGTGTGTGGGGGCGAGGGGGAGAGTGTGTGTGGGGGGAGGGGGAGAGTGTGTGTGTGGGGGAGTGGGTGTGTGGGGGAGTGGGTGTGTGGGGGGAGGGGGAGAGTGTGTGTGGGGGGAGGGGGAGAGTGTGTGTGGGGGGGAGGGGGAGTGGGTGTGTGGGGGAGTGGGTGTGTGGGGGGAGGGGGAGAGTGTGTGTGGGGGGAGGGGGAGTGGGTGTGTGGGGGAGTGGGTGTGTGGGGGAGTGGGTGTGTGGGGGGAGGGGGAGAGTGTGTGTGGGGGGAGGGGGAGAGTGTGTGTGGGGGGAGGGGGGAGTGTGTGTGTGGGGGAGTGGGTGTGTGGGGGGGGTGGGTGTGTGTGGGGGGAGGGGGGAGTGTGTGTGTGGGGGGGGGGGTTGGGTGTGTGTGGGGAAGGGGGAGTGGGTGTGTGGGGGAGTGGGTGTGTGGGGTGTGGAAGGGTTTCTTGTCTCTTGCCTCCTCACTAACTGGTACTTTCTGTGTTCGAAGCAAAATGCAGCAGATGCTGGTAATCTGAAATAAAAACAGAAACTGCTGGGGAAACTCAGCAAGTCTGACAGTATCTGTGGATAGAATCAGTCAATGGTCCAGTTCCTCAGTGCGAGTTTAGGAGGCAGCTTGTAGTTGGTAGAGATGAAGAATTTAATTCGGACACATTGTAAAGTAACATAGTGTTTAAATCTGAAATCCAGGCACAGATATTGCACACGGATTGCGCTCTTTTGCCAGTTCTAACCTTTTGCCCTGGTCGCTATCACTTTAAGTGCTGCTTCCTGACGAGATGTTTAGGCCCAGTTCAAATTGTCTTACATTTAAAAGGAAAGTTCAGAATATTGGCATTGCACTTTGCCGCCCAATCATAAATTGGATGAAAAATGTGACGGGTAAGATGCCTGATAACGCTTCACATTTCCGGCAAAGGAATGTGGTCTGAAGAAGATACAAACGGTGGGGGAAAAGATCAAAAAGACAACGTCTGTTGGGTCTGATTCACGATATTGTTGTTAAATAAAGGGCTGAATCTGTGCTCCTGCAGTAAGTGAAACTATCCCCGTTTGTCCCAGGATCAGAAACTGAAATATTTTAGTTTTATTAATGTAAGACGCCCAGGGTTTTTTAGAAACAGCCCGAGAGTGGACAAGCAACAGAGGTGAGAGGGAGGAACCAAGTACTGGGCTGGTAACAGCGTCCTCAAAAGACAAATGCACTCATCTGATTTGAAGATGGAGTTTATAAATAGCAATGTTAGGCTGGACGACTCGTCAGTATGGATATGGTGGTACTTTAATATTAAATTGAAATGAGTTGCAGCAAGTTTACGATGCAGTCACACCCAGTTACTAATTAGTGAGTCAAACCTGCTTAGAGTAATGTGCCATTGGGAATGATGTGAGCCTAAAGTTGTTTGTGGAACTTGGGTCAATACAACGCACACAGCTTCTCTCTCTCTCTCTCGAGAATTACAATTGGGTGGTAAATTTTAGTGTTTACAAATAACAAAGGGAGTGTCTCACTCGCCGGCGCTGTATGTATTTATGTAAATATATACTTAGTTTATACAGAGGCACGCACTATATAAAGCTTAAAATGTTCCTTCTACTAGAAAACTTGAGGAACGTTTCTTTGCAGCCGTTCTGTGTTATTGTGGCTGGAGTGAATCCTAAGGGATGTAATTACATATTGTTGGGGCGGGTTTCTGCACAATTGTCCTTGGTGTTTGGTATCCCGACTTATGATAGCGGTGCCATAGCAGGGAAACCAGGTTGCCAATCCCGCTCCCCAGCTCGCTCCCCTCACTGACACGCCAATCTTTGGGTCCCAGCGACTGAGTTCGTGAAAAGTAGCAAGACCAGAATTTCCGACTCAGAAATGGAAGGGATGGTTTGAGCGCTAAATTGCAGTGAGGGACCGGGTACTGAGTCTGGGGCTCAGGAAGAGGGAGACTCCACAGTGGATCTTCGGTCCAGACCCGTTCGCAATGACGTTCAGTCAGCTCATTTACATTTACAACATATTTACATTGTGTTTTATGTTGGGGATCTTCCTTCTACTCAATGAGCTGGAACATCATTACCTTGTAGTCTCTGTGGGATTCAGTTTACTAATTCCCAGTACTCTCATCAGCTTTCAGAGTTACCAGTGCGAATGGTGTCTTCAGCTGCAGCCAAAGCAACACATGAAATTCCCACCGAGTGTAGTAAATTTACATAGGATGTAAAAGATAATGCTGGTCGCCAAGGAACCAAAGCCGAGCACCTGTCACTGACTGACATGACATGGGAAGGAAGATAGATTTGTTTTTAAAAAAAATTGATTTATTATTGTCACATGCATTAACATACAGTGAAAAGTATTGTTTCTTGCGCTATACAGAGCAAAGGCATAACGTTCACAGAGAAGGAAATGAGAGAGTGCAGAATGTAGTGTTACAGCTAGGGTGTAGAGAAAGATCAACTTAATGCGGGGTGGTAGGTCCATTCAAAAGTCTGACAGCAGCCGGGAAGAAGCTGTTCTTGGGTCGATTGGTACGTGACCTCAGACTTTTATATCTTTTTCCCGACGGAAGAAGGTGGAAGAGAGAATGTCCGGGGTATGTGGGATCCTTGATTACAACCCCACATCCTGGAAAAAACAACTTCCTCTCAGCTGATGATGCTGGGGGAGGGGGCTGGGTTGGGGGGGGGGGGGGGGGCACAGATTCCAGGATTTGGGTAGGAGGTGAGGTGAGGGTGGACCTCTGTCAGTGCTGGCAAGCTGGGACTCTGCTTGGGAGGTTGGTGGCAGGGGAGATGGTCAATGACTTCAAAGGGAATTGGGACGCAGGCTTAGGGGAGGGGGGGAGAGGGAGCGGGGTGGAATAGTACTGACGAGATTGCTCTTCAGGAAGCTAGCACGTCCTCAATAGGCAGAATGGTCGTCTCCTGTATTCGTAATCACCCCGAATCTATCCCCAGAGTCCACTGCATTTCTGGGGAACATTTGTTTTAAGGTCATAAGTACTTATAAGGTTAAGGAAGGGCGCTTGGCGAGGGGAGTTCTTATCCGGATCCGGGTATGTGTCCACTGAACTCAGTACATCTATCAATATTTATAATGATACCTTACAGCATGCTTTCTGAAACAGCTGCCTACATTTGAGAAAGCTCGAGGGGCCGAGTGGCCTCCTCCTGTTCCTCCATGTTAGTAAATCACACATCCAAGTTGCCCCTACACTGGGTTAAGCCAATGCAACGCTGGGACCTCCAGCTTGGAATACGCTGTGTCTTACACGTGATCGGTCAACTCTGTCTCATTCGGAAAATAGGCAACAGGACAGAAGTAGTTTTTATCAGCCTGTCACGCTTACATTTAATTGCTGGGGTTCAAGTCAGCGTTGAGTCTATAGACTATTCGTGGGTACAGTAGATAATGGCAATGGACAGAAACTTTCCCCTTCGCAGCCAGCTGAAATATCAAAGACCTCAAACAGTTCACTGCCCTCCGATTGTCTGAGGGAAGTAACGAACGATTATCCTTCCTTTCACAATAAATGTATGTATTGTCGCTGGTGTACAGCGACAGTGTTTCTCTGTCTGTGACAGAGTGTGGAACGCAGCAGGTGAGAGAGAAACCCTGGCTGGTCCCCAAAACTTAACGGGACTCTTGTATACTTTGGTTTTAAGTTAAGAATACCAGATAGGAGGAAAGCAGAAGTTTACACTCTCCAAAGTCGATTATATGCTTCATATCTGGACTCGGCCGGGACCTTGGAAGCACTTTGCATGATTATTTTTAGGGCAGAAACAGGTCGGAGTGATGACAGGATTTTGTATTAAGAAAATCAAAAAAACCGCACTAGAAACCTATCCTATTTTGTCGCATTTAATGAAACATATGACACTATGAGAAACTATTATTAGTAAAATCAGTCTTAAAAGTCTGTTCTCTATGTTTTTATTGCGAATACATAATGTATTTACTCGAAATGTCCCAGAAAAGTGCGCGCACAGATACACACACACAGTCCCATTGTCTATTTACCAAAACAATTAGAATTAAACAAATAGATTTTAGAGGCATTCGTGCGATCAATTCATTAACACCAAGAGTTTATTTAAAGAGGAAAGGGTTGGAGGACATGAATTTATTCTCCATTTATCGTGAATGTTTATCATGTTTTATTTCATATCCCAGTTCAGTGTGTTCGGAAGAAGTTGCTAAAAGCAAATATCGCTGTGTAATTGGGAAGACAGGATTTAGGTGCGGGGCACTCCAACACGGAGTGAGCAGGGGAACACATCACACACTAATTACTTTCGCTGCCTTTATTTTGCTGTTATGGATATGTGATTACAATAATTATAATTGGTAATATTCTTAATGGGATCGTTTCATGAGACCAAATAAATAGCAAACGCCTCAGTGGGCGCTTGCCGACGTTTTCGGAACCACGGAAGGCTTTTGGTTTTTTTTCTCTCCCCCCCCCCCCAAAAAAAACATTATTCAACGTTAAGCGCATTATTTGGAGGCAGGGGGGAGTCAAGCAGCCGAATCGGTTCCACTCTCAGCAGTTGGGACACTTCCCTATCCACACAGTTTGAAAGATACATTTGGTAAATGGACACCCAGTCAGTTTACAAAGGTAGCCCCCCCCCCCCCCCCTCCCCTCCCTCCATAACACCCGGTGTGGAAACGGGGACATGAAGGGGAAATACAACCTGTGCAGCTCTTTGTCTTAGCTATAACCCAGATATCTCGGAAGGATTGGGGGGGGGGGGGGGGGGAGGGGGGGGGTGGAAAGCGAGGGAGGGGCGAAGCCATGGAGGGATTTGAAAGTGTTGTTGTTGTTGATAAGACAGCCAGGCAAGCCGGTGACTGGGCAGAAAGAGACAACTGGGTGGATGAGGCTGACACATTAAAGAGCCTTGTAGATGTGAAGCTAACAGGCACAGCCCTCACTTTACAAAATCACACACAGCTTTCGAGACAAGTAGCTTGTTTTATTTTCCAGTTTCTCCTTGTACACAGTGTCAATCTTAAAAGAACGCACTCACCCAACCCTATCCTGTTTAGGAAAAGAATTGAAATGTTTTCCCCCCATGTCGGCGGTAACATTCCGCAGTCAGAGTATTTTCCACCGAACACAATGTTAAATAATTAACACATCGGACACTTATTTCAATCTACTTTCGGTGGCTCTCAGACAGGTTAAAAAATGTTTAAAATATAGCAATTCAGCTGGGATCTAAAACAAAATATTGGTAGCAAATGAGATTTATTCTGTAGAACAAAAAAGAATGCAGTGCAAACAGCTTTTATCAGGGTAGGATCAGTAGTATTATTTGGCTGAACTTTTCGGATAAACCTCTGGGAATGGGGCCGCGTAATTGCTTCCTTGTCGTGGATTGCAACAGTAAACATGATACGCAGCAAAAAAAAAACAGGGTGTTCATTCCACCCCCCGCCCCCCCCAAAGAAAGCTACCCCATAGTAATTGATATTCATCTGAAAGGTGGGGAGGGCTGCTTTGAGATTTCTGGCCTGACTTCCACAATATTGTTCGGCTTTTAATTTGGCTGCAATTTAATATAAACATGTCCCAAATTGCGGGAGCCGTTCGCCTCATCGACAGGGGAGGGGGCAAGAGAGAGAGAGTCCTCTCCTCCACGCGGGTTCCAACATGAGCTTGCGTTCCGCCAGGGGTGATCTCTGATCGGCCAGGCAGCCAGCTCGCCTGCGAGATTTATCTGAAGGGACTGTTCCCCTTCCCCCCCCCCCCCTCCCCACCCCATCCCATCACACCACCCCCCCCCCCCCCACGCATTCCCCCCCTCCTTTTACTCCCTAATTCCAGTGGAAAGGTTATCCTCCCAATATCACCCACAGCACCCCGTGTGTGACAAACTCTCAACCGCAAAATTAGGGGGAGGCAGTTTCTAAAATAATCCGCACTGTCAGACCCAATTGTTCTTATTTAGCATGTTGCCGGTAATGTTATAATTAAATGTCTAGCAATGAAACCTAAATCAAAACGCGACAAACTCACTGTATAAATGACTACAACTGTGTCTGTGTGAGGCCGCCTTTAAATATGGAATTATTACAATATAATCAATAAAATGTTGCCTGGTCCAAAGACTGGGCATTTCCTTCGATGCTTGTGTTATTTTTAAATAAATATGTTTTCTCCTTCAGATACCTTTTTTTTTTTAAAAAAACATCATTTGAGTTTGCAACTTTTTGATTTGAGCAAACCCAAAACACGGATTAAACACAGATCTGTTTTATTTTGGCTACTTTTGAAAAGTGTATTTTATTTCCCCTCTCGCCAAGAAAACGTGTTTATAAAGACTGTTTTGACAAGAGAGCGGAGTGTAACGTTTCCCCCTTTTTTTGTTACTTCCAGTATTGTGGGTTTAGCAGAAGATGATCTTGATTTGAAAGAAAGACCCTGGATAGTTGCAGCACCTGCCATCTCTCTGCATATCCAGCGTGTCATTAAAATATGAATTGGTCGACAAAACGCTCTCGCGTTACTGTACTCGCCTCATTATATTTCCCTCCTCAATCCATTCTGTCAATGTTTGATCTGGATCCGCTGTAAACAATTCCTGCTCAGTCACGTTCCCAAACTCTGTTTGTAATTACCAGTTGGCAAGTCAAGGCAGTAAAAGTAAAACAAATTGCCGTGTGCTCGGCAGCGGCTGTGTGTGTGTGTTTTTTTCTCTGGACTATAATGGTTTGCGATTAATGCTAGGCTGTTTGACTGGGGCTCGAGCCGCCCATTCGGAAGCTCTAAGCTGACAACGCGTGTAAATTTCATGATCATCCTGGGATTTGTCACCTGTTATATATCCTACTTACTACCTGTCACCAGAGGCTTACGGTTTTTCTTCAATTCTGTCCTCTACTCCTAATGAACACTTGGTTCTGAGCAGTCAAAAAGTTCCAGTCTCTTTTTCCTGATTCCTACATATATCATACATCTATATATATGTACACCTGTGTGTGTATGTGTGTGTTTTATACAGACATATACAGTGTTTTATACAGACATATATACACACACATACAATAAAATGCAACTGAGGTGTTAATTCTCTGCACCAAATTTGGACATTTTCCCCTGATCTAATCTCTTGTAAAAATCTTTGCCACAAGCGCCAGCATTCAGGAAACTTCATGTTGTTGCCACTCTGAATTTATGAAAACGCTAACCGGATTATTGAAAGGGTTTTTTTTTTAGAAGTACTTTTTATTTGCTTGCAGCACGGCATTGTTTCAATCCCATGTAGCTCTTTGTGATTTGTTAGTGTTTTTTTGTTGTTGTTATGGCGGATTTTAGGGTTTAGGGTTTTGCAATTTCCTGTGCAGAATGAGAGCTTGCTACACGATATGAGATTACTCTTCCCGCCCGTTGCTAACATCTTACGGGCCAGACTGTGCAAAGTATTTCCCGCAATGTTCAAAAATATACAGATCACACTTCCCATTATCCGCCTCCCGGCGAGCGTTTGATTCGACACATCAAAAACTTATTAAGGCTTTGCCTCCAAGAGGACACGGCGCTTAGAGAGAGATAGAGAGAGGGGAGGGGGGCCTGAGGTCCGCACACAGAATGGAAAAAAGGAGCAACAGAAATCACAGCGCCGATTGGAAGATCGCATTTCCAAAACAATGATCCCATTAACCATATTGACTGTCAAAGCAAATGAAATTACTGCTCTTAATGCAAGCAGCGGTCAGGGTCCCTGCGACGAGCAGCTTTATGGCAGTCAAAAGAAAAGGAGGGGTTGACCCGCCACGGCAGGACAATATTGAGGGACTGGTCACTCTCAGGCCTTGGATAGAGGGTGGTTAATTGCCAGGCCTTGTCCTTTGAGTGAGATTTTATTGAGGTCTGTTTTACATGCAGGGTTGATTTCCAGCAAGGTCCCCCAGGCTGGCCCTATCTTGAGTTGGTAATCACCATGGCGACTGAAATCTATGAGAGTACAAATAATGGGGATGAAATAGACAAAAGATTAGCATGCCATGAAAAGTACAATAAGTTTCTTATTTAGCATTTAGATAACTGTCTTTCCTTAGGAGCAAGCTTCAAAGTTGAACCCCGTTTGGACCAAGAGGATTAATTCTTTCTCCAGCATGCTTCATTGAATCTCTCATTACCAAACTTTGTCTGTATTGATGTAAGATTTGATTGAAGATTAGAGCATTTAGTAAATCTTGCTTTTCTGCATGTATCAGGCCTTTTCAAGCACAGAGCACGGTGCCCACTGGTCAATACCCTTACTTTTATCCACTGTCTGCTTCATTTAAACTTAATCAACTCCATCAATGAACTGGAACAGGGAAAAGTCCCTGTGGTAGAATGTTGTGCTTTTGTTAGATAATTCTGGTGCTCCTTCCCAATCTGTTGGCGTTAAAGCTAAAATTACACCATGATGAACTATTTCAATCAATATGATAATCAAAATTGGTTTGGGATATCTGCCGGCAGTGTTTTAGGAAGTGGAAAGGTATAACTGTCATCATTGTAACATTATTGTGCAGTGCCTTGCTAGTCTGCTTCCCTCTCCTTTCCTGTAGCAGTACGTTTTACTGACATTGAATATCACTCATACAGGAAAATGATGCATCTTTTCGAAGAACGCTCATATGTCATATGTAGAAAGTAAAGCCAATTGATTGGCCGTATGAATTATCTGGGTTGCTGCAATGAGTTATTTGCACTGTTTCCCACCAGTCAACAAGTTTCTAAGGTATCATTCAGATCAATCAAACATGACAGGGTGGATGTGAAGCTTTTACTGTGTAAATCTGGACCTCTTGTCCTTGCCTTGTTGGCTCTTACATCTGTACATCACATTTATACTGCTACCAGAAGAGCAATTTCAAAAATATTTGCAAGGAAAATGTATTCTTCCATCTGTTCTCGGGATCATAAATGTGCCATCTTCTGAGTCTTCCCAATCTTAATAATATCTTTAATGGTCAACCTGCAAGTGATATACAGCACTCTATAAAATAGAGGTTTCACATAGTTCATGGTATTGCAGTTTATTAGCATTCTTGGCTTTTCCATATGTTACTAGAGTAAAATAGGGTATACTGATGCAAATGTTGTTACGAGTGGTGAAGGCAGCTAAATTATATGTGTTTTTGCAGGCAATAAAGAAAGATTTTTTAATACAGCCTCTCACAATTTGACAGTTTCACAACTGTACGACATTCTATCTATTTGCAATTCAGCAAGCTTACAAAGGAGCACAAGTGTCTACATGCGAAAAACAACAACGAGAAAATATGTCAAAGAAATAAAAGTAAAATTGCCTAAAAGAAGCATAGAATTAAAGAGGCTATATTTTGGAATTAATGCTAATGCAACTTTAGCAGTTATTTTAACTGTTGAGTATTCTACTTGTTAAAATATTATGAAGTGGCTTTTTATGTAAAGTAGGAGACTGTTTAAGGGGAAAAACGCTATTTTTGTTGCGCATTTATGTTGCTGAAAGGCAATCTTGGCTTCAGAGATGTAAAATACGCAGTATATTGAATTTGGGCAAGCAATGTGAGTCCTCCAAGGCGGTAGTGTTAAACTGCAGTTCTGATTTGCATTAACTGCAGTGTAATTGCAACTGACATGAAACAAACATTGGATGGTTACCAGTGGAACTTTCTAAACCGACTTTTATATATGTGTATTGTTAGCAGGCAGCCTTCTGTACTGCAGGCGTTTTGTTAATATTACAATTTATTTTTAGAAATGGGATATTAGTGGGTGGAATTCTGGATGCATGAATTCTGTGCATGCACAGGACTTCATTCTTTTCTAAATGCTAAGTGATAGGATAATGGCAATGTAGCTTAAAGTTGGGGGGGGGGGAACGCTATGTCATTATTGGTACTAATATTAATTCATGGTTGATATAGATATGTCTTGAATTCATATTTCTTCACTTTATGCATTGAGAATGTTTGATATTTCTCCTTTATTAACCTCTCAACATTTTCCCTATGTTCAATTAACTTTTATTCCATAGCCCACAACGTAGCAAAGTAAGCTGATCAACATTTTTGTGCAGCTTTTGGTACGTCTGATTCTCCACAAATTGGTTAATTTGAGAAGGTTGGCTCTGGTGTAACAGACCACAACAGCTAACTACCAATCTCAAGCACCCTACATCTAATTTTAATCTAATTCCTGCATTACAGCAGCGACTACACTTGAAAAGTAATTCATTGGCTGTAAAGTGCTTCGGGACGTCGGAGGTCATGAAAGGTGCTATCTAAATGCATGTTCTCTCTTTCCTTATTACAAATATGCTAAGCAGTTCAGAATGTCAGATACCAAAGAGGCTCAAATGGGATTTGATGCGGGAAGTAAACATGGTGACCACCAGCTATCAGGACCAAGTGGAGCAATATAAATTGCAATTACAATGTTCTTTCTGTCCTTCTAAATCCAAATTGCGAGGTGAAATAATTACTGAGAATGTATTTGAGGTCAATACCAAGCCAGTTCAGTAAAGCAGAGGGAGCCACCCACCGTGGAGTTTTCATTTGGCTTCAGTTTTGCTAAGCTTGTTCAAAAAGATTGTGCATCAATTCTTTTTTGGGTGTTTTCAGTCATACAGCTGTGATCAAGGTTTGCAGCAAACTACAGGCGCTTCTACAACCCTGTTGACAGTGCTTCTCAGTGAGTAAGCCATTGAGAGACGTGCCTACCTGAAGGCAGATATGAGAAAGGCAGACTCTGGCTACCAGCCAGTGTTGTGTTTCCTACAGTTGGAAGAGATCCAGCCCACAGTCTAAATAAGAACTGATGAAACTCATCAGTGTATATTAAGAAAGCTGGAGTATTCTTTTCCACTGGGACTTGAGCCTGCAACCAGTGATACGTGAAGAGGCTCCCTCTCTCCCCAATCATAGTGCCAGTAAATCATCCACTTCAGTAAGGTTTTCCCTATTGCAGATTCAGATGAACAAAAGTTAACGCATATTTTAATTTGCTTTTTGTTTGCTCTGAAGTAATGAAATGGCAGTTCTCCCCTTTTGGATAGTAAGTATGATTTTAAGCTGTGTCTGTGGACCTTAAATTCAATACTAATGCCAACATGGCATTAAGGTGCAATGTGTGAGACATTACGTTGGCACGTCCCATAAGACTAATTGGAAAAATGTAAGAAATAAGTACAAGAACACATTGAAAAGGAGGAGTAGGACCAAAGAACAAAGAACAGTACAGCATAGGAACAGGCCCTTCGGCCCACCAAGCCTGCGCCAATCACATTGTCCTATCTATACCAACTGCCTATATCCCTCTATACTCTGCATGTTCGTGTGCCTATCCAGATAAGTCTTGAATGTCGCTAACGTGTCTGCCGCAATCACCTCACTTGGCAGTGCATTCCAGGTCCCCACCACCCTCTGTGTAAAAAAACTTCTGTGTAAAAAAAATACACACCTCTTTAACCTGTGCTTAATGCTCCCTCCGCTCACATTGTCTGTATCTTTAAGACCTGGTTGGCTGTAGAGATTTGCATTCTAATCAGTATTCTGTAACTTGATTTTGTGTCTCTGTACGCCCTGTTTGTGAGCAGATATCCACTCCATCTGACGAAGCAGCAGCGCTCCGAAAGCTAATGGCATTTGCTACCAAATAAACCTGCTGGACTTTAACCTGGTGTTGCTAAAACCCTTCCTGTAAAAAAACTTCCCCCGCACATCTCTGCTAACCCTTTCCTCCTTTTCCTTGAACTTGTGCCTCCCCTTGTAATTGTCATGTGGCCCATTGAGTATGTTCCACCATTCAATACAATCATCGCTGATCGAAGGCTTCAACTTCGTTTTGCCGTCCGTGAAGGATCAAAAAAATTTCAGAAAACAAAAACTTATTCAGGCTCCCATCACCCCCATCTTTTTCCCTTTTTCCCCAATACCAATCTCACTCAATTGTACTGAAGCATCTTTAAAAAATATTAAAAAATGCAGTTATATTAACTTGCTTAACTATGGACTAATAAACCAACCGACTCAAGAACAGCTTCTTCTCTGCTGCCATTAGTCTTCTGAATGGTCCTATCACACATAAAGCTGATCTTTCTCTTTACCCTACTGGTAATTGCAACACTATACTTCTGCACCCTCTCCTTTCCTTCTCCGCTATGTACTCTGTGAACGGTATGTTTTGTCTATATAGCGCACAAGAAACAATGCTTTTCACTGTATCCTAATACCTGTGACAATAATAAATCAATCAATCTAGCAATCAATCAATTGCGTTAACATGGAAACACATTGCTGGGATACAAAAATAGTTCCTCTTTATTAACCTGTCAAATCCTTCAATCTCTTAAGCACCTCAATTGGATCACACCTGAATCTTCTGTATTCAGTGGAGTGCATTGTATCCTCATTATTTAACCCCTGTATCATTCTGCTGAATCTGTGCTGCCCCTCCACAAGTGCAATCTATCTTATGTGATGTGGAGTGCACAAAAATGCAATCAGTACTCCAGGCGGGGGTGTGTGGGGGGAGGTTGGTGGGGGGGGTTGGGGGGGGGGGTCTTCTCCAGAGCTCTATACAGCTGTATCATTACCTCCACCCCTTTATATTTCTTAACCCCATGAGATAAGATGAGTCTGAAAGACAAGCTGGTTAGGTGCATTGGCCAGGCTAAATTCTCTCAAATAAGCTCCAGAGTGTGGCGACTAGGGGATTTTCACAATAATTTCATAACAGTGTTAATGTAAGCCTACTTGTGACACTAATAAATGAACTTTAAAACTTTAAACTTTAAAAAGGCCAACATTCATCACCTTTATGATTATTATTTGTACCTGCTACAAAGAGATTGATATTGTCTGAGACAAGATGTGAAGTTGCCAGTGTTGGACTGGGGTAGGCACAGTAAGTAGTCTTACAACACCAGGAGTCACTCACCTGATGAAGGAGCAGCGCTCCGAAAGCTCGTGCTACCAAATAAACCTGTTGGACTTTAACCTGGTGTTGTGAGACTTCTTACTGTGTCTGAGGAAAATTAGGCAGCATGATTGCTCCTATCTCATTCCTATCAATTACATTCTTTAGTAAATTAAAAGTCAATGATCTGTACATGAGTATTTTATTACTATATGTCCATTCAGGGAGAGGGTGCTGTGAAAATGAACACCTTTTACTTTATAATCTGCTTCACACACTCTTTAGCCGTATATTGCACTGGCCTGATAGAAGCAACAATATGCCTGAAATCAAATCTCACATAATAACCCTTCATTCATGAATATGATGTTCAACCTACTCTCATTTCCCAATCTGTTTATATGTGTGGTCTGAAGAAGATGATCAAATTAAGGGCAAATGTGGGAAATAGAATGGCAATTTTGCCCATCTCCTTTGGGAACAGTATTGGGATTTCTTGTACACTTAGTACAGTTACCAAGGTGATAATTTATTGAACCTGCCTCCACCACACTCTCAGGCAGTGTCTTCCAGACCCTAACCACTTGCTGAGTAAAAATATTTCTCCTCCTATCACGTTTGCTTCTTATGCCAATTGCTTTAGATCTGAGCCCTCTTATTCTCGATCCTTTCACGAGTGGGAACAGTTTCTCCCTGTCTATTCTGTCCAGACCCCTCATGATTCTGAACACCTCTATCAAATCTCCACCCAATCTTCATTTTTCGAGGGAAAGCAGTCCTAACTTCTCCGATCTATCTTCATAACTGAAGTTCCTCATCCCAGGAACCATCCTCATGAATCCTTTCTGCACTGCAATGCCTTCACATCTTCCTGAAATGTAGCTCCCAGAATTGGGCACAGGCTGAATTAGTGACTGCATTCTTGTGGAGCATTAACACTGGCATAGACCTATTGGTATGAATGGCTTGTTTTTCTGCTGTAAAATTCACTATAAATAAATATAAACCCGCTCAGGGTAAGTACTCGGTGAGAGGTTTAAATCGACGGTCGGATAACACTGGCAGGTTCAATCGAAGCATTCAAAAGGGAATCAGACTGTTAACTAAAAAGGAAGAATGTGCATGGTTACGGGGAGAAGGCTGTGAAATGGCACCAGGTGAGTTGTTCATTTGGAGAGCCAGTACAGACATGAGGGACCAAATGGCCTCCTGCACCTGAACAATTCTGTGATTCTATTCTATTTGTTTGTGCTGTATTCAACATAAAGTTAAGAGGAAAGTAGTCTATCCCTTGTCAACATTGCTTTCCTAAAATGAATGAATCTAATTCACTTATATTTAAGCCTATATGAACCAATGTAACTGCATTGCTGGAAAATTGATTACGTTCTTTGAAATTTCCTCTTATTTCCCAATAAAAATCTTGCACTGGGTACTCAAGTTTCCTGCTCACAGAATTTCCATCCTGTTGTCAAAATTTTTAGTTATGTTTTCCTCTCAATAATTACTCGTGCAAACTGCCACCCCAATATATTTCCCATTCAATTTGACATCGGCTGTCATGTAGTTGCAATCTCTGGTCATAGGGTGGTTCCACTGAGTGGGTTTTTGATGTATTTCTCTGCATTTCATTGCCATCTTTGGGTGACTATGCATCAGTGTGTAGAACGGGACACACACAAACTGCTCGGTTGCAGATTGAACAATATTCTTTATCATGTTGAAACGTTCAAAACATCATCGGTTCAGTTGCTGGAATGACAATGGAAAATGGTACTGCCTTTAAAAAAAGATGTTTGTGCGGTTTCCAGAGATAATGACTGGTGTGCCACAGTTTGTCTGTTAATTAATTAGAATTAAGTTGGTTTATAAGATCAATACAGAAATCTACAATGCAGACAGAGCTCTGGGGCACCAAGTGAGAAGTGGAATAGTCAAGAAAACACCAGTTAGTTGGCGTTGGCCAGCATTGTGTGAAGGAACAGATTATAGTAGATATGAGGAAGATTCTTTTCATTAGAATTTGAAATACACATGACCACAGTAACAGAAAGTTAAAGCAATGATCAGCATCAATGTTTATAGTGGAAATTCTGGGTGTATGATAGGTTGGACAGTGTATGATCTATAATGCAGCACATGTATACTTTTTGTGCATATAGTGGAATAATAACACAGATCAACAATCTCCAGAATGGGCGGCACAGTGGTTAGCACTGCTGCCTCACAGTGCCGGGGAGCCGTGTTCGATTCCCGGCCTCCGGTCACTGTCTGTGTGGAGTTTGCACATTCTCCCCGTGTCTGCGTGGGTTTCCTCCGGCTGCTCCGGTTTCCTCCCACAGTCCAGAAATGTGCAGGTTAGGTGGATTGGTCATGCTAAATTGCCCTTTAGTGTCAGGGGGACTAGCTAGGGTAAATGTATGGAGTTATTGAGAAAGGGTCTGGTGGGATTGTGTTCAATGGGCTGAATGGCCTCCTTCCACACTGTAGGATTCTATGATTCTATGAATCTTTAATAGAACTGTTGATAAGAATGTCACAAAGATTCTAAGATAATTAGCTGATCCATTCCACCGTTAAGTCTTTGCATGCAGTATCATAGAAATCTCAGCACGGGAGGAAGTTATTGCGGCCACTACACATCTACTGGTGATAGTTTCACATGAGAACCAAGGCCCGCTTTCCAGCTCTTTCCAAATGCTTTTTTCACTGACTTTTTTCCAACTTACTGTCACCACCACATCTCCCTGGAGTGGGTTTCCTCTGGAGTGCTTCAGCCAATCAAATGCACGCTTATTGAAGTGCACAGCAATGCATGAACTCGCAAGATTTTCAGATCAGTTCAGGTGTTGGGGGGGGGGGGGGGGGGCTGCGTGGGTGCAAGGCGTGTGGTGGCGGTGGGTAGATGACAGTGGCATACTGCTAATCTCATGGGGTTTGTAATCCAGAGGCCCTGGCTAATGGCGACGTGGGTTCAAATCCCACCATGGCAGCTGGTGGTATTTAAATGCAATCGATTAAATTTGGAATTAAAAGCTCATTTTACTGACAACGGACTGACCAAGAAGTTACCATCGATTGTTGTAAAAATCCACTAATGGTTAACTAATGGTCTTCAGGGAAGGAGATTTGCCATTTTTGTAACTCCAGACCCACAGCAATGTGGCCGACTCTTAACTGTCCTCTGAAACGGCTGAGCAAGCCACTCAGTTTGAGGGCAATTCGAGCACCAAATGCCAACATCACCAACAATGCCGACATTGCGTGAAAGAATAAATAAAAAATCTATAAATTTGGGTCTTGCACCATTTTAATCTGCATTCCTGAAATTAACACACATTCGGCTTCTTTAAAAAATCCTGTCCTTGTTTCTCTTCTTTGGAATGATTAGCAATGATTCTCTGTCAGCGCTAGGGTCAAATTACCTGATTTACAAAAATCCTCACATTACGATGGGTGGCACAGTGGCACAGTGGTTAGCACTGCTGCTTCGCAGTGCCAGGGACCTGAATTCAATTCCAGACTCTGGTATCTGCCTGTGTGGAATTTGCATGTTCTCCCTGTGTCTGCGTGGGTTTCCTCCGGGTGCTCCAGTTTCCTCACACACTCTAAAGATGTGCGGGTTAGGTGGATTGGCCATGATTTATTGCCCCTGAGTGTCAGGGGGATTAGTTAGGGTAAATAGGTGGGGTTATGAGGATAGGGCCTGGGAGGAATTGTGGTCAGTGCAGACCCGATGGGCTAAATGGATTCCTTCTGCACTGCAGGGATTCTATAGGACAAGTAGAAGTGTACTGGTTGGAGGAATGTTATTAGGTGCCTTGATTCCTACCACACAAACCTTCCTGAAAATAAAACAAGTGGAGCAAGAAAATCTCATTCAATTTATTAATCCTGCCTGAAACAATCTTCCCATCATGTTTCCTGTCATCTTTACTTTACCTCGATGAAGGGAAGATCTGAAAAATTTACCTGATTCCTCTGGGAAATCAACCGAAATTCTGCAATGTGTATCAGTCTCATCTCCTCAATGTTTGTTTCTCTGCAATCTGTGTCAGCAAAGGAACCATCGTGTAGGAGCTTTTAACAGAGGCTAAAATAATCACAAATTCAACTTTTACACGTTCACCTTTGCTAATGGAAATCCTTTCTGAGCACATATGTTTCACGTTAGCTGCTGTGTTGCAGGTATCAATGTTAAAATCCATCCGACATTCTTTAGTTCCTCCGCTTAATTGGTCTCGGTTCTTTTGAACGCTGTACCGGAATTTCACTGGGGGTACACCCGCCCTGGAATCGGGGCGAGCGGGCGAGGCTCCCAGAACAGAATTCTCCGTTGGCCTTGGGTGGGATTTTACGAGCCTCGCCTGAGGGAGGTCATAAAATACCAGCCTACGTGTTCACTACCCAGAGCCCACATCGATTTTTACAGATGCACCATAGAAAGCATCCTTTCTGATTGTATCACAGCTCCTGCTCTGGCCAAGACCACAAGAAACTTCGAACGGTTGTGAAAATAGCCCAGTCCATCACTCAAACTAGCCCCCCATCCATTGACTCTGTCTACAGTTCCCACTGCCAGCATCGTCAAGGACCCCACGCACCCTGGCCATACCCTCTTACACCTTCTTCCGTCGGGAAAAATATACAAAAGTCTGAGATCACGTACCAACCGACTCAAGAACAGCTTCTTCCCTGCTGCCGTCAGACTTTTGAATGGACCTACCTTATATTAAGTTGATCTTTCTCGAAACCTTAGCTATGCCTGTAGCATGACATTCTGCACCCTCTCCTTTCCTTCTCCCCTATGTACTCTATGAATGGTATGCTTTGTCTGTAGCACGCAAGAAACTATACTTTTCATTGTATACATGTGACAATAATAGTCAAATAAAGTAATAATGAATAAAATAATGAATTAAGTAAGAATTTAAGGAAGTTCTCACATCTGCATTCTTTATGAAGAGGGTGAGAGGAAGAACACAGAATGGATTTCTGTAGAACTCAATGTCACTCCTAGTCCACAAAAGGCAGCAATTAAAAAAGATAAATGTTTCTGGGTCTGATCAACACCACAAAGGCAGCCCTTGTTGTTCATCCCTTATTACTCCAAGAACATCCGAGTCATCCAGAGCCACTTGTAGATGTGAAGCAATATGCTGTGTGCCTGTGACCATGGTAAACTTTCCATCGTTCATCTTCTTGACCTGTCTGCAGCCTTTGGCATGATTGCTCACAGCATCCTCCCCAACGGCTTTCTGTCATTGTTTAGCTGTGTGGGATTGTCCCCTCCTGATTTCCTTCCCATATATCTAGATATGGCAGGACAATTATCTGCAATGGTTATTTTCTTTCTCCCACAAGCTTAACTCTGGAGTCCCATCAGGATATGTCCGTGATCCTCTCCTATTTGTATTTATGTGTTGGCCACTGACAACATTGTCAGCTTTCTCAGGTTCTCAGGTGACACTCAGCTCTGCCTCACTATCAACTCTCTTAGCCCCTCCACTGTATGATTTGTCACCCTGCATGTCAGACGTCTAGGATTGGGTGACCAGAAATTTCCTCCAACTAGATATTGGGGAGATTGAAGTGTCTGGGTGAAATTTTCCTGTCCCGCCTGCCACGGGAATCATAGCGGTTGGGCCACGAACCATACAAAGGTCCATTGACCTCTGGCAGGATTTTCTGGCCTTGGGGCAAGCGTGGCTGGAAAATCCCGCCCTCAGTCTTCGGTCGCCACCACAACATCTGTTCCATAGCCATCAACCCCTTTCCTCCTCTGTCTGGGGCTAAACCTGACCACTTGTAACATTGATGTCTTCTATTGACCCTGAGCTCAGCGTCTGATCCCATATCCTCTTCACAACCAAGACCGCCTCCTTCAACCCCTGTAAAATTACCCAGCCATGAAACAGCCTCAGCTCATCTGCTGCTGAAACCCTCACCCATCCATTTCTTACCTCTAAACTTGACCATTCTAATGTTCTCTGTCTACCTTCCCATCTTGCGTCCTCCATAACTTGGGGTCATCCAAAACTCTGCTGCCTGTACCCAAGCCCCACTCACCCACCAGCCCTCTGCTAATTGACCAATATTGGCTCCCACTCCGGCAATGCCTTGATTTTTAAAATTAACTGCTTTGTTTTCAAATCCCTCCATGGCATTGCTTTTCCTGCCTTTGTAATATCCTTCATCCCTACAACCTGCTGAACTATCCGCAGTCCTCCAATTCTGACCTCTTGTGTTATCTAATAGTTGGTGGACGTTAAATACCTAATAACTGAAGGTAGTAAGATTGTTTAGTTAATTATACCCAGATGGGTATATGACTGGGGGGAGATTGCGTTTGAGTTGACAAGTCAGTGAACAATATACAGTCTCTGCCAAAGCATAGAAATATAGAAGAGGAGGAGTCCATTTGATTCTTCGAGCCTGCTCCGCCATTCATCACGATCATAGCGGTTGGGCCACGAACCATACAAAGGTCCATTGACCTCTGGCAGGATTTTCTGGCCTTGGGGCAAGCGTGGCTGGAAAATCCCGCCCTCAGTCTTCGGTCGCATTGTCTTCATCACGACCAGGCTTTGAGTTTTCCCTGACATCATACACATCCTTGACTTTCATCGTTCTAGGACGTGCCTTCAACGTGGCTAGGTCCCCCAAACTCTTGGTTTCCCTCCTTACACCTCTCTCCTTAACATAGTCCTTAAAATCTAACTCTGTGACCAAGCTTTTGGTCATCCGTGCTATAATTTCCTTTTGTGACTCAGTGTCAATTTCTGCTTGTTAATCAAAAGAGAAAATGCTGGAAAATCAACTGGACTCGAAACGTCAGCTCTTTTCTCTCCTTACAGATGCTGCCAGAGCTGCTGAGATTTTCCAGCATTTTCTCTTTTGGTTTCAGATTCCAGCATCCACAGTAATTTGCTTTTATCTGCTTGTTAATGCTCCCATTAAGCATCTTGGAAGAAATTACCCCGGTAAATGTCCGATATGCAAGCTGTTGTTCCATTTACCTGAAGGACATTAGTGAGTCAACTGCTCTTTTGTAAGACATTCCAGCAACCTTTCTTCTCCTGGTCAAATGGGTCAAATTTACAACTTGATGTGATAGGTGTATCAACTGGTGGTGGGTGCCTGGAACTCGCTGCCGGGGGGAGGTAGATACAATTGTGACTTTTAAGGGGCATCTTGATAAATATATGAATAGGGTGGGAATAGAACGATATGGTCCCCAAAAGGATGAGGGGTTTTAGTTCAGTCGGGCAGCATGGTCGGTGCAGGCTTGGAGGGCCAAAGGCCTGTTCCTGTGCTGTAATTTTCTTTGTTCTTTGTTCTAACTCACAGGCTCAACTCATTGGTTGCTAGTCCAGGATCATAACCACTAGGTCAATGCGCTCATGAGTCAAGGTGAGATGATCTAGAATGCCGGTGCAAATGTTAACAATGGGCCGTTATGAAGGCAGTTGAACATCAAGGCTTGTAGCTAATACAGCCACGCTAATGAATAGATCTTGCTGGTCACAGTAGTAATTTTTAATGATAAATAATTGAATGAAAACTATTATAATGTGTGTAAATAAAATACCATCCACTCTTGTTGCAGTATTTGCTTTTAATTTTTAATATTTTACTAAGTCTTTATTAATTTTGCAAGGCATTTACGCATATGTTACGCTGCTTCTGAAATTACATCAGCGGTATCCCCATGAAATTGATTTTAATTCGCGATGACTCCACTGAAAACCTGGCCCTGCATTTTTAATATAATAAAAGGGAATTCGAAATTGAAATGATGTAGTCTGATCCATGTTTGTTTTCATATCTGATACCTGGCTCGCAGTTGGCTGAGAGCAATGTTCTTTAGAGCTTAGGTTTGACTACATTCTGGATGAATGGATGGATTTCTGCTCCCCGGTGGAGATAAAGGTCTAATATGAAATGACTTTCAGTAATCCACAACTTAATTCATAGGAGGCATGGACCCACAGCACCCAACTGCTTACTCAGACACTAAACCTGATGGGCGGAATTTTCCAGCCACACTCGTCCCAAAACCGGAAAATCCCACCCGAGGTCAATGGACCTTTGCATGGTTTGCCCCCCCTGCCCTGGCTTGAGACAATTCACACCTCTTCAACCTGTGATTATCCCTCACTCCACGCACACTATTCGTACCTGTAAAGACTTGATTACCTGTAAAGACTCACATTCCAACCATTCTTCACATTCTTATTTGTAATTACCTTGAAATTGTGTCTTTGCCTATATATGTCATGTTGGGAACTAATCTCCACTCACCTGATGAAGGAGCAGTGCTCTGAAAGCTCGTGATTCCAAATAAATCTGTTGGACTTTAACCTGGTGTTGTGAGACTTCTTACTACTAATGCTTTGGGGACCTGGGTTCTAATCACACCACGGCAGATGGTGTAAGTATCTGGAATTAAGAACCTACTGATGACCAAGAAACCATTGTTGATTGTCAGAAAAACCCATCTGGGTCATTAATGTCCTTTAGGGAAGGAAATGATACCAAGTTGGGTGGGAGGGTAAACTGTGATGCGGATGCAGAGATCCTTCAGAATGATCTGGACAGGTTGGGTGAGTGGGCTAATCAATGGCAGATGCAGTATAATTTGGATAAATGTGAGGTTATTCACTTTGGAAGCAAAAACAAGAAGGCAGATTACTACCTGAATGGCTGTAAATTGGGAGAGGGGAGTGTGCAGCGGGACCTGGGTGTCCTTGTGCACCAGTCACTGAAGGTAAGCATGCAGGTGCAGCAGGTGGTAAAGAAGGCAAATGGTACGTTGGCCTTCATTGCGAGAGGGTTTGAGTACAGGAGCAGGGATGTGTTGTTGCAATTATACAGGGCCTTGGTGAGGCCACACCTAGAGTATTGTGTGCATTTTTGGTCTCTCTTTTCTGAGGAAGGATGTTCCTGCTCTCGAGGGAGTGCAGCGAAGATTTACCAGGCTGATTCTGGGGATGGCGGGACTGATGTATGAGGAGAGATTGGCTAGGTTAGGATTGTTTTCACTGAGTTCAGACGAATGAGGGGGGATCTCATAGAGACTTATAAAATTCTAACAGGACTAGACAGGGTAGATGCAGAGAGGATGTTCCCAATGGTGGGGTAGTCCAGAACCAGGGGTGACAGTGTGAGGATTCAGGGTAGACCATTTAGGGCGGAGGTGAGGAGACATTTCTTCACCCAAAGAGTGGTGAGCCTGTGGAATTCATTCCCACAGGAAGTAGTTGATGACAAAACATTGAATGCATTCAAGAGGTGGCTGGATATAGCACTTGGGGCGAATGGGATCAAAGGTTATGGGGAGAAAGCAGGATTAGGCTATTAAGTTGGATGATCAGCCATGATCGTAATGAATGGCGGAGCAGGCTCGAAGGGTCAAATGGACTCCTCCTGCTCCTATCTTCTATGTTCCAAGTTTCTATGAAATTTGCCATCCATACCTGGTCTGACCTACATGTGACTCCAGAGCCACAGCAATGTTTTTGATTCTTAACTGCCCTCCAAGGGGCAGCCAGCCAGCGACGCCCATGTCCCACGAATGAATAAAAATTAATTCCCCTTGTGAGGGAGTCCAGTACAAGGAGATATGCGCCAGAATTCTACCACCCTGCCTGCTGTAGAATCGGAGCTGGCAAGGGGTGGGTAATGGAAACGTCTGTTGACATTGAGTAGAATTTTCCAGTCTCAAGGTGAGCAAGGCTACAAAATCCCATCCATGATGTTGGAAGATAGCTCGGCGATCTCAGAGTGAAATCAGGAAGAACCTTTTCACACAATGGGTAGTGGATCTCTGGAATTCTCTTCCCCAACAGATGGGTGAGTTTAAGACTGAGGTCAAAACATTTTTATTAGGCAAGAGGTATGGAGCAAGGATGAAGCTGAGGGTAAGGTTCAACCATGATCTAACTGAATAGTGGGATAGGCTTGAGGGGCTGAATGGTCCGAAAGCCCAAGCTTAGCATTGCCTAACCAGCGATTTACATGATCACTCGGGGAGACACACACCTTTAGCGAGCACCTAAATCTACCTGACATCCAACAGATCGGTCACTTGTTATACACCACTGCCCAATCAGTCCACTACGGTCTGTTTTGTACCTGCACTGGAGTCCTGCCTCACTCTCCTCAAAGTGGAAACACGCTCCAGTCCCAAGCAATGATACATTATTAACTAAATAAAATTCTCCAGAAGTTTCCTCATCTTCAATGGCTTTTACGTCCAAGCACCCTTCCTGAACTGGAAGTAACTTTTTAATCCTGCAGGTAAATGCTCTCGTGAAAAATTAAACTTGACTCTATCAGCTTGGGCGATGAAAACGGGTTGTAAGATTTAAAGTTTATTTATTAGTGTCACAAGTAGGCTGACGTTAACACTGCAATGAAGTTACTGTGAAAATCCCCCAGTCGCCACACTCCCGGCGTCTGTTCGGGTACACTGAGGGAGAATTTAGCACGGCAATGCATCTAACCAGCAGGTCTTTCAGACTGTGGGAGGAAACCGGAGCACCCGGAGGAAACCCACGCAGACATGGGGAGAATGTGCAAACTCCACACAGACAGTGACCTGGGGCTGGAATTGAACCCGGGTCCCTGGCGCTGTGAGGCAGCAGTGCTAACCACTGTGCTGAGCATTATCCTGGGCTCTTCGCATGTGTGGGACATTGGGCGAGGGCAGGGTAGCTTCGAAGGAAATGACAGGACATGATACTTGTTTTATACCAACCGTCAGGATTTTTAATCCCTGCACTTTTGAGAGGATGTCAGTCATGAATATAAAACATAAAGGCAGGGACTGAATGAGTGGCTAAACTGTAATGGAGCTTTTTAAATTGATAAACAATAGCAGTTTTAAAATACACGAAATTAAGAAAGTAACACAGTTACCAGACTTAGTAAGATAATCAATCATATGTTGTCCTCGGGAAAAATTGTAGTAATTAATTGTGTCTGCTATAATATTCATATTTTCATACCACTATGAAATCTACCACTTCCCTATGTGGAATTTTGAACGGTATTTTTTATTGGGCGAACATCACAATTAAACAGAGGAAGTGTGCCCCAAACCTGCTTTACATTTTTACGACATACGCATTATTTATCAATCCATGTTTTAGTTCTCAATTATAATCTTGTGGGACCCACAAACATCCATAACGACAGTGTAAAACATAGATTAATAAACAGGGCACATCTTAAAAAGTGCAAATCAGGTTAATATTATACTGCCACTGCATATCGCTCTTAATTATAAGCTTAAATCTAGAAAGGTAAAACAAATTCCACAAAAAGTGCATCTTGTCTTTGTGAAATGTACATTTGTAAATAACTGTGAATGGTTACCATGCGAGAATGTTCTGGAAGGTTTAAGGTTGCGTAAATCTACCAATAAAATAAACTAGTGCAAAAAAGTTATTGTATGAAATATTGAATACCTAAAGTCCAATTCTACCCAGACAGAGGGTGGCATGGTGGCCCAGTGGTTAGCACTGCTGCCTCACAGTGCCAGGGACCCGGATTTGATTCCCGGCTTGCATCACTGTCTATGTGGAGTCTGCACGTTCTCCCCGTGTCTGCGTGGGTTTCCTCCGGCTGCTCCGGTTTCCTCCCATAGGCCGAAAGACGTGCTGGTTAGATGGATTGGCCATGCTAAATTCTCCTTCAGTGTACCCGAATAGGTGCCGGAATCTGGCAACTAGGGGATTTTCACGGTAACTTCACTGCAGTGTTAATGTAAGCCTACTTGAGACACTAAGAAATAACTTAAACTTATTCTACACAAGACAACATATAGATAGATATCCTGAAGAAATCATTGCTAGTTTCTTCTATCTTCTTTCCCATGTCATGTCAGTCAGTGGCAGATGCTCAGGTTTGGTTCCTTGGCTACCAGCGTTATCTTTTACATCCTCCTGTATATGCACATACTTCATGCAGGACTCTGAAAGATAGAGAGAAAGAGCTGCATTTATATAGTGCCCCTCCCAACTTGAGGACCCCACCAATGGAATCCCTCGTAATCCCTTGAAACGCAGCAATCAATTAGCACCCAGCATGCTCCCAGAAATGTGATATGCCCAGTAATCTGCTTTTTATGATGTTGATTGAGAGGTGAATATTGGCCAGGACACTGAAGAAAAACTCTCCTTCTCTCCTTATGCGATCTTTAAGATAGAACCTTGCCTGCTCTCTAAAGTCTCGATGTGGAGATGCCGGCATTGGACTGGGGTAAGCACAGTAAGAAGTCTCACAAAAACCAGGTTAAAGTCCAACAGGTTTATTTGGTAGCAAATACCATAAGTTTTCGGAGCGCTGCCCCTTCGTCAGATGGAGTGAAAATCTGTTCTCCAACAGTGCACAGAGACACAGAAATCAAGTTACAGAATACTAATTAGAATGCAAATCTCTACAGCCAGCCAGGTCTTAAAGGTACAGATAATGTGGGTGGAGGGAACATTAAACACAGGTTAAAGAGATGTGTATTGTCTCCAGACAGAACAGCTAGTGAGATTCTGCAAGATCAGGGGGAAAGCTGTGGGGGTTACTGATAATGTGACATAAATCCTAAATCCTAAATAAATAAATCCTAAATCATAAATTCTAATTAGTATTCTGTAACTTGATTTCTGTGTCTCTGTGCACTGTTGGAGAACAGATTTTCACTCCATCTGACGAAGGGGCAGCGCTCCATAAAGCTTATGGTATTTGCTACCAAATAAACCTGTTGGACTTTAACCTGGTGTTGTGAGACTTCTTGCTGTGCTCTAAAGTCTCATCAGAGAGGTGGCTGCTCCAGACAATGCAACACTCCCTTAGCACTGCCCTGGTGTGCCAGTCTAGAATTTTGTGTCTGGAGGGGGTCTTGAACCCCTGGAGCCTGAATGGGTGAGTGTCATGTCGGTGGAACGATTAAAACAGAGCTTGATCTCCGGTGGGCGATTTTTGGGGTGGGGGTTTGATTTGGAACGTGATGGAATTTCTGCTTGCTCCATGTACGTGCTTCTAATCCCATCACAGATCCAGTGATCGGGATTATTTGTACACTCCCGGTGCGAATCCACTTAAACTGAGGAGGTGAGTATGTACTTCAGGGATTTACCACACCCAGTATAATTCCCCTCGGGGATTAGCGGGAGCTGAATTAAAATAATGACCTTGTACAGTGACCAGAGAACATTGGTTTCACTTCTTAGTCTGGGGAATCCACCTTAGTTTTTAACAAGACATAATGAATAATGGCCGCATATGAGTGGAATAGTGTTTTATGAAGACATGGTACCAATGGAGTTGAGCTAATTCAAATATTTAGAATTTGGCACTGTTGAAGAATATGAAATACATTTATATATGCAGTTCTATATTAATTTTATATTTATATTTTATATTATAAGAGGTTAAATGGCCCACGCTTGTGCCAAGTCTATGAATTAACTTGCAATTTTATCATACAGTCCAACCATTTCCCCATATCTTGTTTGATTCCTTTTCCACATATTTTGCCCCTTCTCTCTTTAAAAGGTTAGCAGTGATTTTGCTTTTGTTGTTGTTTCTGGTAGAGCGCTCCCTGTCCTAACAGCTCTGTGTACAAAGAAAATCCTCCTGACCGCTACCTTTTCATTCTCGGGGCAATTATATTAGATTTATGCACTCTGAGGCTGACTCTCTGGTTTACCTTATCACAGCTTTGTCTCATTTTGAAGACCTCTACTAGATCTCCTCTTAACCTTTTTGTTTCAGTGAAGAAAAGCCACTCAGTTTCACTGTTTACTTCCTCAATGCTTTGCAATGTTATTTCAATGAAAGTTCCTGTCAATGGCCTTAGGCTAGCTATTGAATTGATACCATAAGAGTGACCCTGGGAACTGACGACTTATGTCTATTGACTATGATGGCCTTATTTCTGTCAGATACAAGGAAATCGCTAATATAAAACAAACTAGCTCCAGCTCAGTCCATCCCCCAAGTACCACAATACGGACAAAACCTGCATTTTAAGAAGTGTTATCACCCGTGCTTATCTGCAAGCACTCCACATTTCAAATGGTGAATACTCACACCCACAAACTCAGCTTAAGTGAAATCATAAGTTTCCTCGGAAGAGTGTTATCTTTGCTAAATTAAAGAACGGCACGGTGGCACAGTGGCTAGCACTGTCGCCTCACAGCCCCAGGGACCCAGGTTCAATCCTGGCCTTGGGTCACTCTCTGTGTGGAATTTGCGCATTCTCCCTGTGTCGGCGTGGGTTTCCTCCGGGTGCTCCGGTTTGCTGCTACAGTCCAAAGCTGTGCAGGTTCGATGGATTGGACATGCTAAAAATTACCCTTTAGTGTCTCAAAATGTATAGGTTAGGGGGATTAGTGGGATAAATACATGAGGTTATGGGGATAGGGCCTGGGTCGGAGAGTCAGGGCAGAATTGATGGGCTGAATGCGCTGTAGGGATTCTATGATTCAATGAGTAAAGAGGCGCATCTTCAGCCACTTGGGCCTTCAGCATGGATTTGCCTCCCAAAATACCTTTGTCACTCCTTCTTTAAGTCCCCCCAAGCTTTTGGCCACCTTGTTTGGGCAGGTGCCCCTGTATTGATTATATCCCTTGGGATGATTCTCTATGTTAAAGCTCCCGGACCAATAGAAGTTGCGGTTGATGTGCACCAGAAACATGCGACATTTCTAAATCTCTGAAGTTAGATTCAATAAAAACAATTGAAGTAGAATGTCAGCATATGTTTTTATTTATTTATTGGTGACCTTAGTTTGGGGGATGGTGAGGAATTGACTGAACCCCTGTGTTGAGCCAGTGGGCAGTTCAGACTTTGGACAGTAGCAGGTCGCAGTGTGATTGTGGAGCCAAGAGAAAAACTCCCACATCTCCCTTCTCTACAACAAAGAACTCAATAAAAAATCCTGTCCTTTTTCCAGAGCTGCAGCTAGTTAGGCTGCTTTGTCCATGTGCTCTCAGACTTACATTGGTTCCTGGTCTGGCAATGGTTCCACAGATGTTTTCATAGAATCCCTACAATGCAGAAGGAGACCATTCAGCCCATCGAGTCTGCACCGACAAGAACCCCACCCAGGCCCTATACCCGTAACCCTATGTATTTATCCTGCTAATCTCCCCGACACTAAGGGGCAATTTAGCATGGCAAATCAGCCTATCCTGCACATCTTTGGACTGTGGGAGGAAACCGGAGCATCTGGAGGAAACCCACGCAGACACGGGGAGAATGTGCAAACTCCACATAGGCAGTCACCTGAGGCTGGAATTGAACCCGGGTCCCTGGCGCTGTGAGGCAGCAGTGTCAACCACTGTGCCACCATGTCGCCCCAAATTAAAAAAATCTCATTCTTGTTTACCTCCAAGGCCTCATCCCAAACCCTATCTCTCAAAACTGCAGTTAAAAAACAAACAGTTTTAACTGACCTTGAAAAAATTGCATCCAACTAAGCTTACAAAATGGGTTTAAATGGAAAAATAACAATTTTCAGTTAATTTTTCAAGCCTTTGTTCTGTGAAAATAACCCAATGTATTAAGTGTGTATTGTAGGACTAGAATGTTCGGGACTGTAAGGGTTAATGTGGGACTGGGGAACAATATCACTCACATTATGATATTTTGCAGAGAGTTGCACAGGCATAGTAGAGTGTAGTAGTGAATATGTTAGAGGTCGGAGATAGCACCTAGTCAAGACTGCATCCTTTATATACGTACGTAATTATCTGTTAATAATACAGTTATTGTTCAACCAAACAAGCATCTAGGCCTCCTTTGTGAGACTACATACAACCTGAACTGCCTGGTGGCAGCAGGTGAAGGACATCAAAATCCTAAGAATGATGAAGTAAAGTAACTACAGTCTGACATGAGAAAAGTGCACCTAACTTTGCCTAGTCTCCAGGGAGCGGTCGGAGGGCGGAGCTGAGCGTTACTGTGAGTATAAAACTAACTTACCTCGGGGATCCGTGGCCTAGTCTGCAGGGAGCAGTCGGAGGGCGGAGCTGAGCGTTACTGTGAGTATAAAACTAACTTAGCGGGGAAGGTGATTGGCGGTTGCAGGTCACATTTGCATTAGTGCAGTCACTGTGACCAGAAGGTGGTTTGTGGAGGCGCTGCTGTGAAGGGACAGTTAAACCCCCAACACTACTTCAGTGTTTCCCTCCCTCCCTCTTCCTCTAACCAAAAAAAAAAGTCGGCAGGAGCACCACAAGCAAGGGAGAGGTGAGTTGAATTTTTTTTTATCCGTATAAGGGCAATATGGCAGGTAGGGCAGTGGATGCTCCTCTTGCCAGATGTGGGCAATTAGGGAGCAATCTAGTCTCCCTGACAACTTTGTCTGCAGGAAATGTGTCCAGTTGCAGCTACTCACAGGCCACATTGTTCGGTTGGAGCGGGAGGTGGATGCACTGCGGAGCGTACAGGAGGCAGAGAGTGTGATAGACACTAGTTACAGGGAGGTTGTCACACCACAGGTTCAGACAGGTAGATGGGTGACTGCCAGGAGAGGCAGGCAGGTAGTGCAGGAGTCTCCTGTGCCTATTCCCCTTTCAAACAGGTATACCATTTTGGATGCTGTTGAGGGGGAGAGCCTGTCAGGGGGAGATACCAGCAGCAGCCAGGCCTGTGACACCACAGCTGGTTCTGCTGTGGGAAAGGGCCGGGCAAAGAGTAAGTGAGCAGTAGTAATAGGGGACTTGCTAGTTAGAGGCGTTTCTGTGGCCGCAATCGAGACTCCAGGATGGTGTGTTGCCTCCCTGGTGCCAGGGTCAAGGACGTCTCTGAGCGATTGCAGGACATTCTTAAGGGGGAATGTGAGCAGCCAGAGGTCGTTGTACATATTGGTATCAACGACATAGGTGGGAAAAGGGATGAGGTCCTGAAATGTGAATATAGAGAGTTGGGCAGAAGGCTAACGTGCAGGACCTCGAAGGTAGTAATTTCAGGACTACTACCGGTACCACGTGCTAGTGAGAGTAGGAATAGGAGGATTAGGCAGATGAATGCATGGTTTGAGAGCTGGTGCAGGGGGCAGGGATTTAGATTTTTGGATCGTTGGGATCTTTTCTGGGGAAGGGCTGATCTGTTCAAGAGGGATGGGTTACATTTGAACTGGAGGGGGACTAACATCCTGGCGGGGAGATTTGCTAAAGCCACTCAGGAGGGTTTAAACTAGTTTGGCAGGGGGGTGGGATCCAAAGCAGTAGGGAGACAGAAGAGAAGTTTGAGGACAGCACAGAAGTTAAAGAGAGCACATTAATTAGTAAAGGCAGTGTCAGTAATCCTAGTACCAGACAGATCAGACAGAAGCAAGACTGAGAGCAAGGGAAGTCCAGATTAAACTGCATTTATTTCAATGCCAGAGGTCTGACGGGCAAGGTAAGTGAACTCAGGGCATGGATGGGTACGTGGGACTGGGATATTATAGCAATTACTGAAACATAACTAAGGGAGGGACAGGACTGGCAGCTCAATGTTCCAGGGTACAGATACTATAGGAAAGATAGAACAGGAGGTAAGAGAGGAGGGGGAGTTGCACTTTTGATTCGGGAAAACATCACGGCAGTACTGAGAGGGGATATATCCGAGGGTTTGGCCACTGAGTCTATATGGGTAGAACTGAGAAATAAGAAGGGGGAAATCACTTTGATAGGGTTGTACTATAGGCCCCCAAATAGTCGGCGGGAAATTGAGGAGCAAATATGTAAGGAGATTACAGATAGCTCCAAGAAAAATAGGGTGGTAATAGTCGGAGATTTTAACTTTCCCAACACTGATTGGGACAGCCATAGTATTAGGGGGTTGGATTGAGAGAAATTTGTTGAGTGTATTCAGGAGGAATTTCTCATTCAGTATGTGGATGGCCCGACTAGAGAGGGGGCAAAACTTGACCTCCTCTTGGGAAATACGGAAGGGCAGGTGACAGAAGTGTTAGTGAGGGATCACTTTGGGACCAGTGACCATAATTCTATTGGTTTTAAGAAAGCTTTGGAGAATGATAGGTCTGGCTCAAAAGTTAAAGTTCTAAATTGGGGCAAGGCCAATTTTGATGGTATCAGGCAGGAACTTTCAAAAGTTAATTGGGGGAGTCTGTGGGAAGTAAAAGGGATGTCTGGTAAATGGGAGGCTTTCAAAAGTGTGTTAACCAGGGTTCAGGGTAAGCACATTCCTCTTAGAGTGAAGGGCAAGGCTGGCAGAAGTAGGGAACCCTGGATGACTCAGGATATTGAGGCCCTGGTCAAGAAGAAGAAAGAGGCACATGACGTGCATAGGCAGCTGGGATCAAGTGAATCCCTTGAAGAGTATCGGGGGTATAGGAGTAGAGTTAAGAGAGAAATCAGGAGGGCAAAAAGGGGACATGAGATTGTTTTGGCAGATAAGGCAAAGGAGAATCCAAAGAGCTTCTACAAATACATGAAGGGCAAAAGAGTAACAAGGGAGAGAGTAGGGCCTCTTAAGGATCAACAAGGTCATCTATGTGCGGATCCACAAGAAATGGGTGAGATCCTAAATGAATATCTCTCATCAGTTTTTACTGTTGAGAAAAGCATGGATGTTAGGGCACTTGGGGAATTAAATATTGATGTCTTGAGGAGTGTACATATTACAGAGAAGGAGGTGCTGGAAGTCTTGAAGAGCATCAAGGTAGATAAATCTGTGGGACATGATGAGGTATATCCAAGGATGTGGTGGGAGGCTAGGGAGGAAATTGCAGGTCCCCTAGCAGAGATATTTGAATCATTGATAGTCACGGGTGAGGTGCCTGAAGATTGGAGAGTGGCAAATGTTGTGCCTTTGTTTAAAAAGGGCTGCAGGGAAAAGCCTGGGAACTACAGGCCAGTTAGCCTCACACCTGTGGTGGGTAAATTGTTGGAAGGTATTTTGAGAGACAGAATCTACAGGCATTTAGAGATGCAAGGACTAATTAGGGACAGTCAGCATGGCTTTGTGAGTGGAAAATCATGTCTCACAAATTTGATTTGAGTTTTTTGAAGGGGTAACCAAGAAGGAGATGAGGGCAGTGCAGTTGATGTTGTCTACATGGACTTTAGCAAGGCCTTTGACAAGGTACCACATGGTAGGTTGTTGCATAAAGTTAAATCTCACGGGATCCAGGGTGAGGTATCTAAATGGATACAAAATTGGCTTCTTGACAGAAGCCAGAGGGTGGTTGTAGAGAGTTGTTTTTCAAACTGGAGGCCTGTGACCAGCGGTGTCCTCAGGGACCAGTGCGGGGTCCACTGTTATTTGTCATTTATATTAATGATTTAGATGAGAATATAGGAAGCATGGTTAGTAAGTTTGCAGATGACACCAAGATTGGTGGCATGGTGGACAGTGAGGAAGGTTATCTCCAATTGCAGTGGGATCTTGATCAATTGGGCCAGTGGGCTGACGAATGGCAGATGGAGTTTAATTTAGACAAATGCGAGGTGATGCATTTTGGTAGATTGAACCAGGGCAGGACTTACTCAGTTAATGGTAGAGTGTTGGGGAGAGTTACAGAACAAAGAGGTCTAGGAGTACAGGTTCATAGCTCCTTGAAATTGGAGTCACAGGTGGACAGAGTGGTGAAGAAGGCATTCGGCATGCTTGGTTTCATTGGTCAGAACATTGAATACAGGAGTTGGGACGTCTTGTTGAAGTTGTATAAGACATTGGTAAGGCCACACTTGGAATACTGTGTGCAATTCTGGTCACCCTATTATAGAAAGGATATTATTAAACTAGAAACAGTGCAGAAAAGATTTACTAGAATGCTACCGGGACTTGATGGATTGAGTTATAAGGAGAGGCTGAATAGACTGGGACTCTTTTCTCTGGAGCGTAGGAGGCTGAGGGGTGACCTTATAGAGGTCTATAAAATAATGAGGGGCATAGACAAGGTAGATAGTCAATATTTTTTCCCAAAGGTAGGGGAATCTAAGACTAGAGGGCATAGGTTTAAGGTGAGAGTGTCCAGAGGGGCAATATTTTCACACAGAGGGTGGTGAGTGTCTGGAACAAGCTGCCAGAGGTAGTAGTAGAGGCGGGTACAATTTTATCTTTTAAAAAGCATTTATATAGTTACATGGGTACAATGAGTATAGAGGGATATGGGCCAAATGCGGGCAATTGGGATTAGTTTAGGGGTTTTTAAAAAAAAGGCAGCATGGACAAGTTGGGCCGAAGGGCCTGTTTCCATGCTGTAAACCTCTATGACTCTATGGAGCCGATTTTACCAAATCGGCTCTAAGTGCCGGGTGCGGTCGTAAATCAGACCCGCGTCCGGCAGCCGCGCTCCAGCGCCCCCATATGCCTTTTTTTGGCGCGGGTCCAGTGGGCGGGGCCTAGCGCATTTGCATCTGTCAGAGCACAGACCTGCGCATGCGCAGTTCGAAGCCCCAGCACGCCCGAGCGCGAAAGTCAAAGGCAGCGCTGACAGTTGCTGAGTTGAAGCCCTATCGGACTTGAATTCAACAACACGGTAAATGCGCGGGCACTGATCGGATCGGAACCTCGTATATTGGGAATCCTTGGGTAAGTTGGGTACGGGCTTCATTATGCCGATTTAAATGCATGCAAATGCATTTAAATCGGCCTGCTGTCCGATTCAGGCGCGCGCTGGATCGGCGCCCGGATTGGCCGTTGGTAAAGGCGCGATTGGCCTTGGGTCGGGTCTGGACTGCGTTTTAGGCCCGACGCCCAACTCTACCATGATTTCGCGCCCAAAAACGGGTGCAAAGTTTTGGTAAAATCGGGCCCTATGACTCTAACTTGGAGACCTAAGACACAGCTGAAGATTGCCTAAGAAGCGCCAGTACAGGCCTGGAAGCTGAAGGGCAGAAGAAAATCCATCATAAAAAGAGCATGTCGTGGGCCGTTACAAGACTCAATCGAAAGCAGGGTCAAGGGACCCAGCCAGATCACAAAAGGATGAGCCAAAACACCAAAAATAGGCTGAAATAAGCTTTTAAATTCAACACATTAATTAGGCAGCACTGGCAGACTGATTGTTTTAACAAACATAGCTTGAAGAACACTAAAGCCCAGATCCAGACTCTACTCCATAACATGCTAACCATGTATGAACGAAAATATATATTTTTAAAGAGAAGTTAGAGCAAAACAGTGGCTTTAATTCAATTCTCTGAGCTCAGGAAAGCCAGCCGGTCAAAATTATTTGTTCAAAAGATTTTCTGCAGAATTGCTGAATTTTTAAATGTCTCTGTAACCATGACGAGAAATGCCAACAAGCATGGGAAGAAAAATAAATGATAACAGCGACATCATTTAAAAAAGAAATGAAAGCTGCAGTCTCTTGTACTGTAAACAGTCATGGATGCTAAATCAACACTGCCGGATGAATTCAGGCAGATGGAAGTGCCAGACCAGGCACAGTCCGAGGATGGTGGGACTGATGTATGAGGAGAGATTGACTAGGTTAGGATTGTTTTCACTGGAGGTCAGACAAATGAGGGGGGTTCTCATGGAGACGTATAAAATTCTAACAGGCCTAGACAGGGTTGATCCAGGGAGGATGTTCCCGATGGTGGGGGTGCCCAGAACCAGGGGTCACAGGCTAAGGATTCGGGGTAGACCATTTGGGACGGAGATGAGGAGACATTTCTTCACCCAAAGAGTGGTGAACCTGTGGAATTCATTACCACAGGAAGTAGTTGATGCCAAAACATTGAATGTATTCAAGAGGCGGTTGGATATAGCACTTGGGGCAAATGGGATCAAAGGTTTTGGGGAAAAAGCAGGATTTGGCTATTGAGTTGGACGATCAGCCATGATCGTGATGAATGGCGGAGCAGGCTCGAAGGGCCAAATGGCCTCCTCCTGCTCCTATCTTCTATGTTTCTATGATTTTAAAGAAATTTGATAGCATCAGATTTGAGTAAGAAAACAGAGGCTGAACTAATGAATACACGATTCTATTATATTCAGTAGGAACAATAGACAATGACACAATTATTAGACAAGGGATAAATTAATTTTTTGATAACTTTGAAGTAGTCATGGAGCCCTTTAACCTGAGAAGCAATAACATTTTGGAGTGAGCAAAATTTAACTAGAGAGTCCAAAAGTCCAGAGAACCCAAAGGTTCTTTCATAAATGAGTGATACAGATTGGCTGTGACCATGGTGACCTTGAGTTAGAACACATAATTGTAGTGGGACTGGCCAATGATACTCTTTCAGCTGTACTCCAATCTAAAGCAGATCTTTGGAAAAAGCCATCCATATCATCACATAACTGGGCGACAGCCAGGAAAACCAATCCATTTTGCGTGGCGAAGTTAAACCATGATATAGAGCAGCCCAACAGTCCAGCTCATAGAGCAGCTAAAGGGCAAGGAGACTCCAGGGCAAGGAAAGCAATACTCAAGCAAAACACAAGATGGTGGCAAATCTCTTCAGAATCTTGTAAGTTTTAATGAGGTACCTGTCATTCTTCTAAACATGACGTGGAGATGCCAGCGTTGGACGGGGGTAAGCACAGTAAGAAGTCTCACAACACCAGGTTAAAGTCCAACAGGTTTATTTGGCAGCACTAGCTGATGAAGGAGCCTGAGACTCCGAAAGCTCGTGCTGCCAAATAAACCTATTGGACTTTAACCTGGTGTTGTGAGACTTCTTACTAAACTCCAGAGAATACAGGTCCAATTTTCTCAATCTCTGATCCGAGGACAACCCTCCAGTCCCAGGGACCAATCTAGTGAATCTCTGCTGTACCGTCAACAAGGCAAGTATACATTCCATAACTTTGGAGACCAAAACTGTGAGAAGTACTCCAGGTGTTAAAACTCAGCTGACCTGGGTTAAACCTGCAAAGCAGGTGAAATCTGAGACTGCAGGCTTGTATAATATTGAAATAGCCAATCCACACCCTCTAAGCATATAACCTAGAAGCAGGAGTAGGCCATTCGGCCCTTCAAGCCTGCTCCGCCTTTCATTTTGATCATGGCTGATCATCGAATTCAATATCCTGATACCCCCTTCCCCCCGTATTCCTTGATCCCTTTAGCCCCAAGGCTTATATCTAATTTCTTCTTGGAATCAGACAATGTTTTGGCTTCAACTACTTTCTGTGGTAGTGAATTCCACACATTCACCACCCTCTGGGTGAAGAAAGTTCTCCTCACCTCAGTTCTAAAAGGTTTACCCCTTATCCTCAAACTATGACCCCTAGTTTTGGACTCTTCCCCCCTCCGCTCCCCAGCACAATTATAATAATCAATCCACTACCCTGAGGTAGTCTGCTCGGAAGCTGGTTAGGGTCAGGTTGGAGAATTTTGTGGGAAGTTCTAACATCTAACCCAATACCAACCCACCCATTTTGTTTGGGTTAAAATTCCCTCCTACAATTCAGTTGTGGACAGTTGATCAGGACTTTACAAATAGATAATTACGCTTTGGAGAACTGAGAGTTAGTTTCACTCCAGGATTCGCACTAAGTCACAGTGGTCACGATAACTTAACAACACGACCTGGTGACCCTGCAAGTGAATTGAAAATTTGTCAATCTATGACAGATTGGTTGTGCCACAACATCTGTTGTTTTTATTTGAAGTTGCACTCAATTTTCTTTTTTTTAATTAGATATCGTCATATTTCGGCAATAAACATTTTCTGTTCAGGATAGATTCAGTGACCTCAAAGCGATTATTTAGTTAAGGATTGATATGATTTTGTTCCAGCTTCTTCCATCTATGAAAGATGATGGAACCACAGTACACAGATCCATTTCTGATGGGGCGTTTCCATATGGCGCACCTTTGCTGATGGCGGAGGAGACCAATTCTCAAGCGGCATGTTTTGCCACAAGTACCGTGTCATTGTGGGTTTTTGGCACAGGCATCTATTGCCAAACTGGTCATCATGGCAGAATGTGCCAACCCAAAGGAGCTGTCACCATTTTTCTTTGTCACCAGGTGATGTCTCCCATGTGCGATAATCGACGTTGACGGCCTTCACATCTCACATGCAAGCATTCTTGAAGTGGAGTCTTTTTTTAGTTTGTTTATTCATGTCACAAGTAGGCTTACATTAACACTGCAATGAAGTTACTGTGAAAATCCCCCAGTCACCACACTCCGGCGCCTGTTCGGGTACACTGAGGGAGAATTTAGCATGGCCAATGCACCTAACCAGCATGTCTTTCGGACTGTGGGAGGAAACCGGAGCACCCGGAGGAAACCCACGCAGACACGGGAGAACGTGCAGACTCCATACAGACAGTATCCCAAGCCGGGAATCAAACCCAGGTCCTTGGCGCTGTGAGGCAGCAGTGTTAAGCACTGTGCCACCGTGCCACCCAAACCATGCTGTTTGGGTGTCCAACTGGTCGCATGGCTCTGGCTACCTCACCATGCAAAGCATTTGGGTATACATACAAACATACAAATAAGGAGCAGGAGTCGGCCACTCGGCCCCTCAAATCTGCTTCACCATTCAATAAGATCATGGCTGACCTGCTTGTAACTTCAACTCCAACTTCCCGCCCAATAACCTTTCACCCCCCCCCCCCTTTTAATCAAGAACCTATTTAGCTCTGCCTTAAAAATATTCAAGACTCTGCTTCTACAGCTTTTTGAGGAGTTCCCGAGACTCGTGACCCTCTGAGAGAAACAATTTTTCCTCATCTCTGTTTTAAATGAGCGACTCCTTATTTTCAAATAATAACCCCTAGTTCTAGATTCTCTGACAAGAGGAAGCACCCTCTCCAAATCCACCCTGTTAATACACCTCAGAAGCTTAGAGGTTTTGATCAAGTGGCCTCTTACTCTTCTAAACTCTAGTGGATACAAACCTAACCTGTCCACCCTTTCCCTAAGCGATAACCCACTCATTCTTGGTATTAGTCTAGTGAAGTTTCTCTGAACTGCTTCTAATGAATTAACATCTTTGCTCAGATAAGGGCAACAGTACTGTACACAATAGTCCAGATGTGGTCTCACCAGTGCCTTACTTTTGTAACCAATTCCCCTCACAATAAACAATAACATTCTATTAGCTTTCCTAATTACTTGCTGTACCTGTATACTAACCTTTTGTGATTCATGCACTAGGACACCCAGATCCCTCTGCACTTCAGAGCTCTGTAATCTCTCACCAAGTAAATAATAAGCTTTTTTATTCTTCCTGCCAAAATGGACAATTTCAGATTTGCTCACATTATAGTCCATTTGCCAGATTTTTGCACACTCACTTAACCTATGTCCCCTGCAGCCTCCTTATGTCCACTTCACAATTTACTTTCCTACCTATCTTTGTGTCATCAACAAATTTAGCTACATTACCTTCAGGCCCTCCATCATTTATGTAAATTGTAAAACGTTGCGGCCCCAGTACTGATCCCTGTGGCACACCACTCATCACATCCTGCCAACCAGACAAAGACCCATTTATGCCGACTCTGTTTCGGTTCGCGAGCCAATCTTCTATCCATGCCAATATGTTACCCCCTACACCATGAATTTTTATGTTCTGCAATAACCTTTGATGTGGTACCTTATCAAATGCCTTAGAACATAGAACATAGAACAGTACAGCACAGTACAGGCCCGTCGGCCCTTGATGTTGTGCCGAGCTTTGTCCGAAACCAAGATCCAGCTATCCCACTCCCTATCATTCTAGTGTGCTCCATGTGCCTATCCAATAACCGCTTGAAAGTTTCTAAAGTGTCCGACTCCACTATTACAGCAGGCAGTCCATTCTACACCCCAACCACTCTCTGAGTAAAGAACCTACCTCGGACATCCCTCCTATATCTCCCACCATGAACCTTATAGTTATGCCCCCTAGTAACAGCTACATCCACCCGAGGAAATAGTCTCTGAACATCCACTCTATCTATCCCTCTAATCATCTTATAAACCTCTATTAAGTCGCCTCTCATCCCCCTCCGCTCTAAAGAGAAAAGCCTAGCTCCCTCAACCTTTCCTCATAAGACCTACCCTCCAAACCAGGCAGCATCCTGGTAAATCTCCTTTGCACTCTTTCCAATGCTTCCACATCCTTCTTATAGTGAGGTGACCAAACTGCACACAATATTCCAAATGTGGTCTCACCAAGGTCCTGTACAGTTGCAGCATAACCCCACGGCTCTTAAACTCAAACCCCCTGTTAATAAACGCTAACACACTATAGGCCTTCTTCACGGCTCTATCCATTTGAGTGGCAACATTCAGAGATCTGTGGATATGAACCCCAAGATCTCTCTGTTCCTCCACATTCCTCAGAACCCTGCCTTTGACCCTGTAATCCGCATTCAAATTTGTCCTACCAAAATGAATCACCTCGCACTTATCAGGGGTAAACTCCATCTGCCATTTTTCCGCACAGCTCTGCATCCTATCAATGTCTCTTTGCAGCCTGCAACAGCCTTCCACCTCATCCACTACTCCACCAATCTTGGTGTCATCAGCAAATTTACTGACCCACCCTTCAGCCCCCTCCTCTAAGTCATTGATAAAAATCACAAATAGCAGAGGACCCAGCACTGATCTCTGTGGTACACCGCTGGTAACTGGTCTCCAGTCTGAAAATGTTCCATCCACCACCACCCTCTGTCTTCTATGAGATAGCCAGTTACTTATCCAATCGGCCAAATTTCCCTCTATCCACACCTCCTTACTTTCTTCATGAGCCGACCATGAGGAACCTTATCAAATGCCTTACTAAAATCCATGTATACGACATCAACTGCTCTACCTTCATCTATACACTTAGTTACCTCCTCAAAGAATTCAATCAAATTTGTTAGGCAAGACTTACCCTTCACGAATCCGTGTTGACTATCCCGGATTAAGCTGCATCTTTCCAAATGGTCATAAATCCTATCCCTCAGGATCTTTTCCATTAACTTACCGACCACCGAAGTAAGACTAACCGGCCTATAATTATCAGGGTCATTCCTATTTCCTTTCTTGAACAGAGGAACAACATTCGCCACTCTCCAGTCCTCTGGCACTATCCCCGTGGACAGTGAGGACCCAAAGATCAAAGCCAAAGGCTCTGCAATCTCGTCCCTTGCCTCCCAAAGAATCCTAGGATATATCCCATCTGGCCCCGGGGACTTATCAACCCTCAGGTTTTTCAAAATTGCTAATACATCTTCCCTCAGAACATCTACCTCCTCCAGCCTATCAGCCTGTATCACACTCTCATCCTCAAAAACATGGCCCCTCTCCTTGGTGAACACTGAAGAAAGGTATTCATTCATCGCCTCTCCTATCTCTTCTGACTCCATGCACAAGTTCCCACTACTGTCCTTGACCGGCCCTAACCTCACCCTGGTCATTCTTTTATTTCTCACATAAGAGTAAAAAGCCTTGGGGTTTTCCTTGATCCGACCCGCCAAGGACTTCTCATGTTCCCTCCTCGCTCTCCTAAGCCCTTTTTTTTAGCTCATTCCTTGCTACCTTGTAACCCTCAAGTGACCCACCTGAACCTTGTTTTCTCATCCTTACATATGCTTCCTTTTTCCTCCTGACAAGACATTCAACCTCTTTTGTGAACCATGGTTCCCTCACTCGGCCATTTCCTCCCTGCCTGACAGGGACATACCTATCAAGGACACGCAGTATTTGTTCCTTGAACAAGCTCCACTTTTCATTTGTGCCTTTCCTTGACAGTTTCTGTTCCCATCTTATGCTCCCTAATTCTTGCCTAATCGCGTCATAATTACCCCTCCCCCAATTATAAACCTTGCCCTGCCATATGGCCCTATCCCTCTCCATTGCAATAATGAAAGACACCGAATTGTGGTCACTATCTCCAAAGCGCTCTCCCACAAACAAATCTAACATTTGGCCCGGTTCATTTCCCAGTACCAAGTCCAATGTGGCCCCACCTCTTGTCGGCCTATCCACATATTGTGTCAGGAAACCCTCCTGCACACACTGTACAAAATCTGCCCCATCCGAACTATTCAACCTATAAAGGTTCCAATCAATATTTGGAAAGTTAAAGTCACCCATGACAACTACCCTGTGACCTCCACACCTACCCATAATCTGCTTTGCAATTTCTTCCTCCACATCTCTATTACTATTTGGGGGCCTACAGAAAACTCCTAACAACATGACCGCTCCTTTCCTATTTCTAACTTCAGCCCATATTACCTCAGTCGGCAGATCCCCCTCGAACTGCCTTTCTGCAGCCGTTAAACTATCCTTGATTAACAATGCTACTCCTCCACCTCTTTTACCACCTTCCCTACTCTTACTGAAACATCTATACCCCAGAACTTCCAACAACCATTCCTGTCCCCGTTCTAACCATGTCTCTGTAATGGCCACAACATCGTAATCCCAAGTACCAATCCACGCTCCAAGTTCACCTACCTTATGCCTTCTGGAAATCTAAGTACAGTACATCCACCAGTTCCCCTTTATCTGCAGCACATGTGACTCCTTCAAAGAACTCCAATAAATTGGTTAAACATGATTTCCCTTTCATGTTGACTATGCCTGATTGTCTTGATTTTTTCCAAATGCCCCACTGTAACATCTTTAATAATGGCTTCTGACATTTTCCACCTGACAGATGTTAGGCTAACTGGCCTGTAGTTTCCTGTGAGGCAGCAGTGCTAACCATTGTGCCACCGTGCCATCCTACGGAGCAGGATACTTTCAGTATTAGAATTGTGAGGTTAACAAACCCAGATTGGAATTTCAAGCTTGAGGAGCCTTCCCGATAGGTTTGCCAGTCTGAGGTGGCTTGCTGGGGAAGAATAAAGAGAGGAAGACAGTCGCATACCCAAGGACTAGCAGAGTATGAAAGAAGAAACAATGGAAGCTTGTCAGAGAGGTACAACAATAACCATGAGGGATTTGAATCTACACATAGATTGAAAAAAAACAGGGGGGCAAAGGTAGCATAGTTGAGAGTTCATAGAATGTTTTCCGGACACTTTCATAGAAAATCACATTCTGGAGTCAATCCAGAGGGCAGGCTATACTAGACCTTATATTGTCCAAGGCCCAAAACATTCATTCCAGGTTAAGCAGCGTTTCACTTGCACCTCTTTCAATTTGGTCTATTGCATTCGCTGCTCCCAATGTGGTCTCCTCTAAATTGGAGAGACCAAGCGTAGACTGGGTGATCGCTTTGCTGAGCTCCTTCGGTCTGTGCGCAATCAGGACCCTGACCTTCCGGTTATTTGCCATTTTAACACACGATCCAGCTCCCATGCCCACATGTCTGTCCGTGGCCTGCTGCAATGTTCCAGTGAAGCTCAACGCAAACTGGAGGAACAGCATCTCATCTTCCGGCTGGGCACTTTACAACCTTCCGGTCTCAACATCGAATTCAACAACTTCAGATGATTAGCTCTATCCCACCTCCACCCCTTTGTTTTCATTCTATTTTATTTAATTTTTTACTGTTCTCTACCTTTTACTTCTTTATTGTCTCTCTTCATTTTTCTGCCCCTCCCACTCTTTCCCCTTACTTTAACCCCCTTTCCTTACCTTTTCTCTCCCTTTGCTTCTCCTTTTCTAAATTTTACCTCTGTCCCATTCTCTCCCCCCTCCCCCCAACATCTCCATCTGTCACAGCTCACAGCTTCTCTGCCGTTTGGCCATTCACACCCTTTATTCTCTCTCTGGACTGCCATTAGCAGCCTTTCCCCTGGCTTCTGTGGCTATGACTCATCTTTCATTCCCTCCCCCTGCAGTATAAATATCTCCCACTTTCTGTGCCTTTTAGCTTTGACAAAGGGTCGTCTGGACTCGAAACATCAGCTCTTTTCTCTCCTTACAGATGCTGCCAGACCTGCTGAGATTTTCCAGCATTTTCTCTTTTGGTTTCAGATTCCAGCATCCGCAGTAATTTGCTTTTATAAAGAGCGGAAGTGTCTGGTTTTGGCCACAAACAAGATTTACAATATGGCAGCCGTCCTCGAGTGGGATTTTCACTCAATGGAAAGTGCAATTGTGGGCGATGATGTCATGGGTTGGTGGGGGGGGGGGGGGGGCGGGGGGGGGGGGGGCGGGGGGGTGGGTGGGATGGAGTGGGGCGGTGCTTAGGGGTTAAAGCCTGCTTT
>NW_027592869.1:0-43807 GCF_964213995.1 Mustelus asterias
TGACACCTAGACAAAGAGGACGGCTGGGTTGCAAGCTGTCTGGTTTGGCCTCAAATCAATGACAGATTCAGAACTTTTTCCCTTTCCCAAGCCCCTGTGCAGCCATGCTGGACAATTCTGGAATCTCTGTTTCTGCACCTGTTACAATTAACAACTGCATGACACACACACCCTGTCAGTCACACACTTGAGCAAATGATTCTAAGCTAACATTATTGTGTTGTATTGCTGGGGTTGCCATCCTTCAGATGAAACATTAGACTGTGGCTCATCTGCAGCTTCAACCTTAATGCTAAATATCCAATCAGTGAAGGTTAAGGAATTGTCCCAGTGTCCTGTTTAACATTCATCTCTCAACCAATATTACCACAAACACACTGAAAGATTTGCATCGATAATCACCCTGTTCACATCCTCAGGACGTCCCCAAGTGCTTTAAGGTAACAATGTTCTCTTACTGGAGAGCAGGAAATGATACAGCCAGTTTGCAGAGCAAGATCCCCGAAATAGCATTAATCAGATCCTTTTCATGATAGTGGAATAAATATTGGCCAGACAAAACTTCCTTGTTTGTCTTTCAATAGTGCCTTGATTTATTTGCCAATGAAAAACTGTACCCACAACTGTGCAGCACGCTCCCTCGACCCTGCTGCCCCCACTCCCCCCCCCCCCCCCTCCTCCCACCCTGTGCCAGTGCAGCATGCTCCCACAGCCCTCCTGCTCCACCCCCCCATGCCAGTGCAGCATGCTCCCATGTATCTCCTGCCCCCCATGCCAGCACAGCACACTCCCACAACCCTCCTGCCCCCCATGCCAGCGCAGCACTCAGCCCTCCTGCCCCCCATGCCAGCTCAGCACACTCAGCCCTCCTGCCCCCCCCAAATGCCAGCTCAGCACACTCCCACAACCCTCCTGCCCCCATGCCAGTTCAGCACACCTGCCCCCCCCAAATGCCAGCTCAGCACACTCCCACAACCCTCCTGCCCCCCATGCCAGCTCAGCACTCAGCCCTCCTGCCCCCCCCCCCCAAATGCCAGCACAGCACACTCCCTCAGCCCTGCTGCCACCCCCCCCCCCCCCCGCTAGCATAGCATGCTCCCTTGGCCCTGCTGCCTGCCCCCACCCACCCCCACCCCCTCACTGGTGAGCATGTTCCATGACCACTACCCTGGGAATGTTAGCTGGATTTATGGGTTTAAGTCTCTGGACTTAAAAAACTTTCTGCCTCAGTGCTGAAAGAATCATTTCATTGCCTTTTGTGGGAATCTTGCTGGGGATAAAATGGCTGTTCCCTTCATCTATAAACAATCACTGCCAAGTAATTCATTACAACTCAAGCACAGCTAGACATTACTGAGAGTTGTGATAAGGTTCTACATAAATAGAAAATCAGACCTTAAGGTCAGCGTAACATTCATAGAATCATAAAATGATATAGCCCAAGTGGAGGCCATTTGGCCGATTATACTATGTAAGAAGTTTAACAACACCAGGTTAAAGTCCAACAGGTTTATTTGGTAGCAAAAGCCACACAAGCTTTCGGAACTCCAAGAAGGGGCTTGGAGCTCCAAAAGCTTGTGGGGCTTTTGCTACCAAATAAACCTGTTGGACTTTAACCTGGTGTTGTTAAACTTCTTACTGTGTTTACCCCAGTCCAACGCCAGCATCTCCACATCACGATTATACTATGCCAGTACTTTGTTCGAGCTAGCCAATTAAAATCACACTTTCCTGCTCTTTGCCATAGCCTCATTAATGTTTCAACTCAATTATTTATCCAATTGCCTACTGAACTTTACCGTTGAATATATTTCCACGGCCCTGCAGTGCAGGGCAGTTCACAGCTAATTCACTGATCCAATGCCTCATGTCACTTCTGATTACGTTGACAAATCGCCTTAAATCTGTTTTCTTTTGTTACAACACCTTCCTGCCACTGGAAACAATTTCTCCTCATCACACTCTTGGCCAAACCATCCAAGATATTGAACACCTTTCAAAAAAAAATGTAACCAACCCAGAAAGAAGCACTAACTCCTCCCCTGCATCCCAGTCTCACTGACAACATGGGCCAGTTTGAGATGGAGGGATGGGGGCGGGGGCGGGGGTGGGGGGGGAAGCTGTGGAGTGAAGTTTTATTAATTTGAGACTTAGTCCCCCTGCAAGACTACGCTGCGCTCTCCGAGAAGTGGCACGGGAGGCCACACGGGGGAAGTTTTGAAGGGGTGGGTTTTGTTCCTACCGATGGAGACCAGTTTAATCCTCTCTCGGTCCAGAAACTCCAGAGCCACCGACACGTTCTCCAGCTTCATCTGGCGAAAGTTGGGCCGTGAGTGGTACTTTCTGTACATCTTCTTCTGGCTCAGCACCTCCAGGAGTCCGATCAGCTTGAGCCCGTCGCTCAGGTCTTTCTGCAGGTCCCCGATCCGCTTGTTCATACACTTGAGGTGCTCGTTGCACCAGCGGGTGAAGGTGTTCTGTTGGATCTTTTTCCAGGGCGCGTCCTCCGCCAGGTCCTTCTCGGTGGCCGGCATCTCTCCGTCCTCCTGGCCGTTAGCGGCCACTTCCTGCTGATCCATGAGCGCCTGCCTGCCTGAAACTTTAGTCCCAAACTTTCTGAGCGAGCGTCTGCCACTCCGTTCAGCTGCGAGTCTAATCCCGGTTCCTCCAACAACAAACTCCCTCAGTGTTGAGCTTCAGTCCAGAAGCTACTCTCCCTCTGGCTGCTCCTCGCCGAATGGCCTCTCTCCCAGCCCCGCCGCACTTTTTAATGAGTGACGGCTGCTCCGGGCCCACGTCAGAGTGAAGGCTCGCCAGGAATCCCGAGGCCAATTCCATATAAACCCCGCACCGACTGCACTGCAGCCGAGCCGACCCCGCCCTGGGCTAATCATAGCTGCTCACTCAAAGCTTCATTTAGCACCATCAGAGAGAGGACCGAGGGCACGAAGGGGTTAAGCTACTCTCCTCCCACCCCGTCCAAAGGGTTAACTCTCTCCCATGCCCGAGTTAGGGCAAATCATGTTCAACTAATTTGCTGGGGTTTCTTTGAAGAGGTAACAGAGAGGGATGATGAGGATAAATGCTCTTGATGTAGTGTACATGGACTTCCAAAAGGCATTTGATACAGTGCTGCCTAATAGTCTTTTGAGCAAAGTTATAGCTCACCCAATGAAAGGGACCGTAGCAAAGTTGGCTGGAAGGACAGGAAACAGAGATTAGTGATTAATAGATGTTTTTCGAACTGGAGGAAAGTTTGTAGCGGAGCTCCCCACAGGTCAGTGTGTTGGATCCTTGCTTTTCCTGATATATGTTAATGATCCGGACCTTGGGGTACGGGGCATAATTTCAAAATTTGCAGACAATACAAAACTTGAAACATTGTGAATGGTGAGGAGGTTTATGTAGAACTTCAGAAGGACATATACACAAGTTGATGAAATGGGCAGATCGATGGTAGATGAAGGTTTAATGCAGAGAAGTGTGAAGTGATTCATTTCGGTCAGAAGAATGTAGAGATAATATATAATAAAGGGTACAACTCTAAAGGGGGAGCAGAGGGACTTAGGTATATATGTGCATAACTGAAGGTGACAGGACAAGTTAAGAGAGCAGTCAATAAAACATTATAAGGGCTTTATGGGGGCATAGAGTACAAGAACAAGGAGGTTATATTTGTTACGCTTGGATAATACACTGGTTCAACCTCAGCTAGAGTATTGAGCCCAGTTCTGGGCACTACAGTTTAGGAAAGATGTGAAAACATCAGAGAGTGCAGAAAAGATTCACCAGAATAGTTCCAGAGATGAGAAACCTCAGTTATGTAGATAGATTGAAGCAGTTGAGACTGTTTTCCTTGGAGAAGAGAAGTTTGAGAGGAGATTTGATAGAAGTATTCATAATTATGAGGGGGTCTAGACACAGTAGACAGGGAAAACCATTTTCACAGGTGGAAGGATCAAGAACGAGAGGGCACAGATTTAAGGTAATTGGCAAAAGAAACAATGAAGACATGAGGAGAAACATTTTCACGCAGAGAGTGGTTAGGATCTGGAATATGCTGGCTGAGAGTTTCTTGGAAGTAGGATCAAAGTATTCAAGAAGAAATTGGATTATTATTTGAAAATAATGTTCAGGATTATAGGGAGAAGGCACTAGATTAATTGTTCATTTGGAGAGCCGGCGCAGACACAATGGTCCGAATGGCTTCCTCTGTGCTGTAACAATTACGAACTCTCCAGCCTAGGGTTAAAATGCCCCCTTTGCAGTGTATTCAGAGATACCCCTCTAGAAGAGGGGTTTAACCCTAGCACCCCTCAACATATTCACATAGGATAACTCCACAGGGGAGGGGTTAAGATCACCCCCACACCACATTCAATCGGTTAACTTTCCAGAACATATTTGTGTTTCCACGTCATAACCCCCAACACCACCCATGCATCTGCCCCCTCCTATAGAAACAAATTGATTCCAGTAACAGAAAGTGACAGCAGGAGTTTTGGAGAGCAGCCCCTGCTCTACTGAGCTCAGTTGCTATTCCTGAATATCTTAGGGTCAGTGTTAAAATGAGAGTTCATTTTTACACACTTATTCCTGCCCCTACCCAAGAATAGCTGTACACATGTCCTCATTGATTGAATATAGCATGAGGCATCATTGCCAGGGGCTAGGCATCATCACTCAGCAATGTAACAACTCACTATTGAAAACTCCAGTGATGCTGCCTTTCAGTACATGAAAGTAATTAAATATGTTTTTCTCCATATCTTAAAGGTGCCTCACGAATCATCAACCTCTGAATTAGTTGTGTGAGCCGTGTGTGACATTCCTTAGACCAATGCTGGGATGTCTCGTAATTGCTATTGCCGCTCTGGCTCCAAATCTGTGTCTGACTCATATATCTAGTGGCTTGGAAATCTAAAGTTTAGATCTGGGTTTGGCAGTGAATCTTTTGACTTAGACTGATATCCACATAAGACTCTGATCTCTCACTCTCATTCATTTGTATTTCTTTCTCCTGTGCCGATTTTTCAGAGTGAATTTCCTGTTGGTATCAGGGTGAATTTCCTGATAAAACTGTGATAGATTTCCTGTTATCAAGGTGATTTTCATATTTTAATTGGGGTAAATTTCCTGTTATTATCTGGGTGATTGTCCTGTTATCTTTGATCTGCACTATTATCAAGTAAAACTCCTGTTAGAGGGCTGAATCTCCTGTGGTCTTTCAAATTAATTTCCTGTTATCGTCCATTAAAAGGAGAGGTGACAAGCCTTCATTGCTTTTCTTGGTGACTTTTTGAAAAATGAGTGAACATTGCAACATTTTATCAATTTGAAATACATATTTAATATTAAACCATTAAAAAGCAAAATACATTCCACTAAACACAGTCTCAACAATAAATGAACAGAGAATCTTATTATCTGACAGCAGAAAAGTACAGCAGGCAGACGTTGTCGAGGGTCCAGGACTCCCCAGCATCCAATTCTGGGGTGGGGGGGAGGGGGGTGGGGGCGGGTGTAGACAAAAGAGCAAGGATACCCAGGAGCTCCATTTGACAGGGTGGAGGGATGGATGTTGGACTCCTCAGAAACCCAACTCTGGGGTTGGCCAGAGGTTCCCTGGACCCCATTGCTATGCGATGGGTGGTGAAGGGAAGGTTAATGGTGGGGGGGGGGGGGGTTGTGACAGGACTCTCCCGTCTTGGGTGGGGATGGGAGATAGATCTCCCCAGACCCCATCTCTGGGGATGAAGTGGGTGCTGGGAGAGTGCAAGATTCTCCATGACCACATCTCCAAGGCCAGGAAGTTGGGTTTTGAGGCGATTGGTCATCAAGGCAATGCCAGAATGCAGAGTACTGATTCTCATCATAACGGAAAGCCTCAATGAAGCAACATGGGAGAGTCTATAGAACTCTGCCAGCCTCCCTTCCTAGCTCAAGAATATAGAACCTGGGTGCAAGGCCCAGACCAGAGTACAAATTAAGGGAAAAAAGAAAACATCAATTTGAAAGAAAGGCAAGCTGATGCTTGACACAGCTCAGTCTCCTTGTTTCTCTTTTACTCCGATCTACACCCAGAACAGCTGGCCACAAACATGCCAATGTTTGAATGACAGTGTCAGCAGATAAACTTTATCCATTAGTACAATACAGAAGATAGGGTGAGCCTCAAAAGCAAGTCCTCAATCCTGCACCTCACTTTACATTATTTTACAAAAAAGTCTTCTTTCATTTCTTACTTACATTCGATATCGATGAAATTATTTGTAGGAATATTCACAGAACACTTATTATTGACAGAAAGACAACAGTTGAGTGAGTCAGTCATCAGAGACCAAAGAATAAAGATTGCTCCTCTGTAACTCCTCCAGCTCTACAACACTCCAAGTTCTTTGCTTTCCTCTAACTCCAGCCTCCCGTGCATCCCTGATTTCCACTGCTCCACTGTTGCTGGTTGTGTTTTCCCTAATTTCTCTCCCTAAACCTCTTCACCTCTCTTATTTTGTTACACCCAAACTAAACCCAGTGCCACATGCTATCCCTATAGTCCTGTATTAAGCCCAAACTAATCCCACTCTCTCCTCATGGCATTGCATCAAAACCAAACTAAACCAATTGTCTCACTCTCTCCCCAAAGCCTTGTAGAAAACCCAAACTAATCTCACTGCCCCACTCTCTCCCTATATCCATCACAAACTAATCCCACTGCCCGATAATAAATTTTTAAAAATGCAGATGTTGGAAATCCGAAACAAAAACACGAGAAAAACTCAGCAGGTTTGGCAGCATCTGTGGAGAGAGAAACAGAGTTAACGTTTCAAGTCGGTATGACTCTTCCTCAGAACACTGAAGTTCTACAGACTTGAAACATTAACTCTGTTTCTCTCTCCACAGATGCTGCCAGACCTGCCACGTCTTTCCAGCATTTTCTGTTTTTATCCCATTGTCCCATAGCCCTGTATCAATCTCAAACTAATCTCACTGCTCTTCTCTCCCCATAGCCCTGTATCAATCCCAAAATAAACCCCCTGCCACGTGCTCTTCCCAAAGCCTAGTATCAAAGCCAAACTAATTCCACTGCTCCCAGTCTCCCTATTGTTCTGTATCCATCCAAACGAATTCCCTATAGTCTTGTATCGATCCCAAATTAATTCCACTGCCCTATTTTCTCCCCACAGCCCTGTATCAATCCCAAACTACATGCTGTTCCTATAGCCCTGTATCAAACCCAAACTAATCTCACTACCCCACTCTCTCATGATAGCCCCAAATCCCACTGCTATCTGCTCTCTCTACAGCCCTGTATCAATCCCCAACCACTCTGACCGCCCCACTTTGCTCCTATATACCTGTACTGATCTCAAACAATTCCCATTGCTGCATGTTCTACCCATAGCCCTGCATCAATCCAAAACTAATCTCCCTGACCCACTAACTCCCCAAATCCTTGTATCAATCTAGAACTAATCCAACTGTCCCATTTTCCTCCTTTAGCTCTGTATCAATCCTAAACTCATCCAATTGCTCCATTCCCTTCCCAAAGCCCTCAATCAATAGCAAACTAATCTCACTGATCTACTTTCTCCCCAAAGCTCTGCATAAATTCCAAACCAATCCCAATGCCATTTCTCTTCCCAAAGACCTGTATAGTCCCTAACTAATCCCACTGCCCTATTCTCTCTTCCCAGTCCTATCTCAATTCCAAATCATTTCCCCAAACCTACTCTGTCCCCTGAGTCCTGTTTCAATCCTGAATTAATCTCCTTGCTCCACTTCCCACACAGCCCCCCACACCCTGGGGATACATTGTGTAAGGACTGCTCTGAGCATGCTCCATAGAACACATGTGAATCAGAGCCGAGGCAGATGTTATCGAAGAAGAGACGCACCTGGCTGGAGCATCAGTTCATTTTTTCTTCCGATGCGGAGGTAAAGGTACTGCCCTCCCAACCCAGACTTTGAAAGATAAATGTTTTCAGAATATATGCGATTGCAGAATCACCGGAGAATTTGTCAAAGTGCCTCTTGCATCTGGGAGCAGGATGGGTGCTCAAGAAGGAATGGATTACATGCATTCATCCTTGGAATGAGCTAGAGAGACAAATGTAGTACTGTCTCAGCCCACACTACAGTTGCCACACATGCATTGGGCTGCCATCTGAAATCCCGATTGGCCAGGACTCAGCCACAAGATAGAGACAGATTCCATAACATTAGTGCCAGATTGGGTCTGCCCACCCAGGACAGCAGGCAGATTGGCAGCAGGGGCAGGCAATAGATGAAGGTGCTGTCTGTTCGTTCTCAAGTCATTTCTTGCACTCCTCCCTCACTCCATACAAACACATCTGGCTAAAGTGGTACCGAGACCAGTGAAAGGGGCAGTTATCCATATATGACAATTGAAGGTCCATTCTGCCTAAGTTCCAGAGCTAACTCCATTGCAGGAGTCCCTCAGTAACTTTTGGCTGAAAAACAATCCCCACACTCTGGCACAGCAATTACACCGAGTCACACTGAATTAATTCAGGCAACATAACTCTCAGTCAACGATAAGAGAAACCGTGGATATTGACACCAGACAATAAAGTATTGTGCAAGTAGCATATGGTACTGGGGCCTTCTTTCAATATGTCCCATATGGTGAGGGACAAGGCAGCAGTATTGGGGAACAGAGAAACTTTCTCCTGGGTGTTATGTGCCAGATGTTCCAGATAATGGGATGGAGATGATATTTGCAGGAATATGACGGTCTTGTTGTTGGGCAGCATAATTGAGAAGGATGAATGACTATTTAATACCTCATTCTTCTGTTAATGGGTCTGTTGCTTAACAGTGGCACAGTCTCTTGCTGTTCCTCAGGACCATCCCCCATTTCTTTGTCTGGACTCTTGTGGCTGCTCCACGTGCATTGCTCTGTACTTACACTGATTGTGCGGTACTCAAATACAATTGGGAAAACATGGGCAACTGCAGTGTGAGCACGGAAATGGTGTGTGTGATGATGGGTCTGATCTTTGAGTACAACACATAGGGGTCCCGGCCACAGTAACCAGAATCTCCCAGAGATCCCCCAGAATCCAACCTTTTAACTTGTTCAGGGTCTGAAAACAGTTGGGGACCAGTGGACTGTCTCAAAATGCAATTAGACATACTGTCCTGCTATGGACCTGACAGTCGTTTGCATGATCTTCTGGTGCTCCGACACAAGCTAACTCAATGCATATGACTGGGTATAACACCCCTGACTCTTGTATATATTATATAATACATACAACATTTGTTATTGGTTTAATATTGCTGTCTATACATTATATAATAACACACACAGTGTTACTAGGTATAGTTCAAAATCATGAGGGTCTGTACAGAGGAGATAGGGAGAAACTGATTCAATTGGTGGAAGGATCCAGAATCAGAGGACAACAAAAACAGAAAATCTCTGACAGCATCTGTGTAGAGGGAATAGAGCCAATGTTTTGAGTCAGGATGACCCTTCATCAGAATCAGAGGACATTGATTTAAAATGATTCACAAAAGAAGCAACGGCGACATGAGTATAAACCTTTTCATGCAGCAAGTGGTTAGGATCTGAGATACATGCCTGATACTTTGATGGAGGTAAGGTCAATTGAGACCTTCCAAAGATAACTGGATAATTATCTGAAGAGAAAATAAATTGCAGGGCTACAAGAGAAAAGACCGGGTGTCGGACTAGGTGAGTTACTCATGCAGAGAATCAGCATGAACATAATGGGGCCAAATGACCACCCTCAATGTGATAACCATTCTGAAACTCTATAATATTCTTGACTGCTATATTATATAATACACATAACGTGTATTACTGGGTATAACACTCATGTCTATATGTTATACACACTGATACATTCCTGTATATATTATATAATAACATGATGTTACTAGGTATATTGCTCCTATACATATATTTTATAACTCGTCAAGTGGTACTAGGTATAACACTCTGTGCGTTACTAGGTATAAGAGTGCATTACTGAGTATAAGACTGTTGTATATATTATATAATAAAACACTAAGATCTACTCGATATAGCACTCCTTATATACCTGGCACTGGGGAATCCCAAACACATTGGCTAAATTTACAGACGATACAAAATTAACAGTGCTAGTAGACACCGAAATAGAACATGGTAAGCTACTGAAGAATTTGAATAGACTTGGGAATTGGGAAAATTACTGGCAGATGAAATTTAATATAGAGAAATGCAAAGTGGAACAAAAAATCCAAGATAGGAGTATTAATTTTTGGAAAGAAAATAAGGTGCATAAAAATGAAAGATTTGGAGTCCTGATAGGTTCAATTTATTGGCAATTGTAATGTTTGATGACAGCGAGTGCAGAAAATCAAAGGTTGGGATATATTAAAAGACTACTCATTTTATAAATCAGCCACATTTAAAATGTTGTATATTGTTATGGTCACCACAGTACAGAAAGAATACTTAAGACAGCAATCAGAATGATTGAGGATGTGGAGACATGGATTAGGAGCAGTGATTATGGAAGGTCAAGAGGTGATATGATTGCTGTTTTTATGATCAAATAAACAGCACCATATTTTGTGAAAATGGTGGTAGCATAAAGAGACAATATTTTCAGCCATATCTCCATCTGTGACACACAACACCCGTGAACTACCGAGAATCACTCTCCCAGTTCAAATTAGCAAATGGAAATCTTCAAGGGTCCGAACTACCAAATGCCAACTATCCAAGGTTCATCACCGAGCAGAATCTGGCCAAGGAGAACACCAGGGGTCCAGGACTCAGCTGAAAATGTTGAATGACGACACCAGGTGCCACCATCAAGCCCAAAATCACCAAGGGGGCAGTCACCGAGAGACAAAATACAAGGTGCAATCACCCAGGGACAGAATCCGAGTGGCAATCACCGAGGGACAGAGTCTGAGGGGCACTCACTGAGTGGCAATCACCGAGCGGCAATCACTGAGGGACAGAGTCTGAGGGGCACTCACTGAGTGGCAATCACCGAGCGGCAATCACCAAGGGGCAGAATCCGAGGGGCAGAATCTGAGGGACAATCACCAAGGGGCAATCAATCATTGAGAATTAATCAATGAGGGTCAATCACCAAAAGTCAAACCATCGTTGGTTCACAGTGAAATGCCACAGAGCATCAACTTGTTATTAGAACTGAACATTTATAAATGGGAGAGATTACATTGATGTGGTTCTATCGTATGTAGGAGCAGTCATTAAAAGTGTGTGAATAAACAATCTGTGATCCCAGTTTTAATCCTGAAATTAGCAGAAACCATTCTTTTTATGCACAGACTCGGGATCTGGAACTCGCCCTAGCTTGTACTGTGTCATGGGCTGCTGTTGCTCATTTCATTCTGTATTGAGAGAGAAGCCTTGTAGTCCAATCCTGCCAGTGGAAACAGTGTGCAGTGCACATTACCAAGCCAATGTGTGACAGTTCAGAAATTCCAGAGGTGTTAATATGTACGCCAGCGTTCCCAGTGTAGCAGCATTCCCAGTGCAACAGTAGACTGTAAAACAGGGCACAGAGAGGATAGTAGAGCAGACAAACACTGAGGCTTAGCAATCAAGGGGAAATAGAAAGAGGGAGGGAAATAGAGGGGAAGGGTAGGGAGAGCATGGGAGAGGGGGACAGTGGAGGGAGGGGGACAGTGGAGGGAGACGGAGAGAGGGGAGAAACGGAGAGAGGGGCGAGACGGAGAGAGGGGCGTGACAGAGAGGGGCGTGACGGAGAGAGGGGCGAGACGGAGAAATGGAGAGAGGGGGATAGGGCAGAGGGGGATAGGGCAGAGGGGGAGAGGGCAGAGGGGAAGAGGGGAGAGATGGAGAGAGGGGAGAGATGGAGAGAGGGGAGAGAGGGCAGAGGGGGAGAGGGCAGAGGGGGAGAAGGCAGAGGGGGAGAAGGCAGAGGGGGAGAAGGCAGAGGGGGAGAAGGCAGAGGGGGAGAAGGCAGAGGGGGAGAAGGCCGAGGGGGAGAAGGCCGAGGGGGAGAAGGCCGAGGGGGAGAAGGCTGAGGGGGGAGAAGGCCGAGGCATGGAGGAGACCGAGGGGGGAGGAGGCCGAGGGGGGAGGAGGCCGAGGGGGGAGGAGGCCGAGGGGGAGAAGGCAGAGGGGGAGAAGGCTGAGGGGGGAGAAGGCTGAGGCATGGAGGAGACCAAGGGGGGAGGAGGCCGAGGGGGGAGGAGGCCGAGGGGGGAGGACAGGGAGAGGAGGAGGGCGGAGGAGGAGGGCGGAGGAGGAGGAGAAGGAGGGGGAGAAGGAGGGGGGAGAAGGAGGGGGGAGAAGGAGGGGGGAGAAGGAGGGGGGAGAAGGAGGGGGGAGAAGGAGGGGGGAGGAGGGGGGAGAAGGAGGGAAGAGAAGGAGGGGGGAGAAGGAGGGGCGAGAAGGAGGGGGAGAAGGAAGGGGAGGAGGAGGGGCAGGAGGAGGGGCAGGAGGGGGAGAAGGGGGGAGAAGGAGGGGGAGAAGGAGAGGATGAGGAGGGGGTGAAAGAGTGGGGAGGAGGGGGGGAGAAGGAGGGGGGAGAAGGAGGGGGGAGAAGGGGAGAAAAGGAGGGGGGAGATGGAGGGGGAGAAGGAGGGGGAGGAGGAGGGGGGCGAAGGAGGGGGGAGAAGGAGGGCGGAGGATGGGGAAGAAGGAGGAGGAGAAAGAGAAGGTAGAAGCAGAGGGGGAGCTGGAGGGGAAAAGGGAGAGGGAGGAGAGGGGGAAAGGGGAGAGGTGGAAGGAAGGAGATGGGGAGAAGAGCAGGACACAGGATGTCAGCGGGAAGGGAGTTATTGTGAGGAAAAACGGCTTGGAGAAAAGGGTAGAACTGGAATGGGAAGACAGGAAACAGGATGGAGATGAGATGTGGAGGGGGAGACAGAAAAGGTAAGGGGGAGAAGGGAGGAGGGGGCAGAGTGAGAGGGAGAAGGAGAAAGAGAGGGGAGGGGGAGAGGCGGGCGGAAACAGGGTGGGGAGACGTGAGGTGTAGGGGAGAGGGTGGGGAGGGGAAGAGGGAGGGGAAGGGGACAGAGGGAAGAGGGAAGAGGGAATAAGCTAATTTTGGTTGTTGAGAAGTTAGGAGTGTGGCTGGACCACAGAAGATTGACCAGCTGTAGCAATAACCATCAGCACTAATGGAATCCACCCTCCAAATCGAGTCTGCACAGGAAAGAAAGTAACAAAAGGTCACAGATAAATTCCAGCTGAAACTCTAACTGCGCTCTGTGCTGCCTCTCTCTCCCACCCTCCCTCCCAAATCAACAGCCTGATTCAATCTGTCAGTTTCTTGATACTGCGCAGATTAATTTTCAGCATTCTCCAATGAGAAAGTACTTCAATGGTTTTCATCTGATGCCTCCATTCAATACTATTCTTTATCCAATATCAGAACAACTGCCCCAACACTCCTTGCCCCACCACGCCTCCGGACCCAACTCCATTGAAAGCCATATCAGTGGGGATGGGGAGATTTCCAAAATAACTCCAACCTCCCCCTCTCTGTGAGGGTATAAACCCCCTCCCCCTCTCTTTGAGAGTACAAACCACCCCCTCCCCATGTCTGGATACAAATTCATCTCCCTCACCTTTATGCAGGTAGACTTCATTTTCCCAGTCTGTAGATCAGAGGCTGAGAAACTGATCTTGCACCAAGTCCATGATGAATCTACTTTGTTGATGTTCTTCTCCTCCTCTTGCCACCCACTCCTCCTCCACCCACTACTCCCATTCTCATCCTCTTTCCAGACCGCTCCTCCTCCCCAGCCTCTCCCCGCTTCTGCTCCCCTCCTTCTCCACCTGTCCTCTCCCTCCCCTCCCCATCTCCTCCTGCTCTGCCTCCTCCCTCCTATTCCTCTGTTCCTTCCTGCTTTCCTCCTCCCCTATTCTGCTCACCTCATTTTCCTCCCGTTCCCTTCCTTCTCTGCCCCCACTTCTCACGCTCCTCCTGCTGCTTCCTTCCTCCATCCCTCCCATTGCTCTTTCCCTCCTCTCTTCTTCTCCTCCTCCTCTTGCTTCCCTCCTATTCCTCCTCCCCTCCTCCATGCTCACCTCTGATCTGTAGTTTCAGTCAATGGGCACAGGAAAGTCACTAGCAGCAGTTCTGAGAGGTTTATTTTGTGATGTTATAAATCAGACAGTCAGCGATACACTTTAATCTCAAACAGCTGTAGCAACATGATACACAGAGCGCGATTACTTTAGGACAGTAATTAAAGGGGCTGAGTGAGTGAACAAGGGGCCTGGTCAGACACAAGCTCTTACAGAACACAAAGTTCCTGGTTTGGTCCTTCAGCTGGACTGAGTTTGCTGATCCAGCAAGAAGAACCAGGTCACTAAAGCCATTGGGTTAGGAAGAGGGGAGATCAGCCAGGATTCCTGCTCCTGATTACCGTCCCCTGGGTTAGAGACAGACAAGAAATTAGCCAGGGCTCCTGCACCTGATCACTGTCCAGTGACCCCTGGGTTAGGGAGAGGGGGGAATCAGTCAGGATTCCTCCTCCTGATCACTGTCGAGTGACTCCTCAGTTAGAGAGAGTAGAAATCAGCCAGGGTTCCTGCTCCTGACCACTGCCCAATGACATAGAAACATAGAAACATAGAAACCCTACAGTGCAGAAGGAGGCCATTCGGCCCATCGAGTCTGCACCGACCACAATCCCACCCAGGCCCTCCCCCCACATATTTTACCCGCTAATCCCTCTAACCTACGCATCCCAGGACTCTAAGGGACAATTTTTAACCTGGCCAATCAACCTAACCCGCACATCTTTGGACTGTGGGAGGAAACCGGAGCACCCGGAGGAAACCCACGCAGACACGAGGAGAATGTGCAAACTCCACACAGACAGTGACCCGAGCCGGGAATCGAACCCGGGATCCTGGAGCTGTGAAGCAGCAGTGCTAACCACTGTGCTACCGTGCCGCCCCACCTGAGTTAGTGAGAGGGGAAATCAGCCAGGTTCAGTGACTCCTGGGTTAAAGAAAAGAATAATCAGCTAAGGTTCCTACTTCTAAACTTTTAAGTATCTTCATCAAGTTACAGCTATGGGGAACTGCATCCCACTGAACAATATACCATGGCAAGAACAGATTTCTCCTCAACCCCAAACTGTACTCTACTCAACCTCAGACTGTGCCCCACCCAAGCCACTGTAACAACGCCCCCAATCTGTAACCCACAGAGCATCTAATGTAATCTACTAGATCATAAACTCTCTAATTGGCACAGCCCAAAACACAGATAATAAATAATATGTGAAAGATCAGTACCTGGTCAATGCCGGGAGGTCTCAGCCCACCAGCACCACAGCACAGCCATCAGTACAACCAGTCCTATCACAGGCAAGGAGAGCACAGGGGGGTCAGGATGAGTGGCATTCTGAGGCAGAGACACAGGCAGACGAGAGACAGAGACATAAGCAAAACAATCAACAGAGGCACAGGCAGACGAGAGACAGAGACACAAGCAAAACGATCGACAGAGGCGCAGGCAGAACGATCGACAGAGGCACAGGCAAAACGATCAACAGAGGCACAGGCAAAATGATCGACAGAGGCACAGGCAGAACGATCGACAGAGGCACAGGCAGAACGAGCGACAGAGGCACAGGCAGAACGAGCGACAGAGGCGCAGGCAGGACGAGTGACAGAGGCACAGGCAGAACGAGCAACAGAGGCACAGGCAGAACGAGTGACAGAGGCACAGGCAAAACGATCAACAGAGGCACAGGCAAAATGATCGACAGAGGCACAGGCAGAACGAGCAACAGAGGCACAGGCAGAACGATCAACAGAGGCACAGGCAGAACGATCAACAGAGGCACAGGCAGGACAATCAACAGAGGCACAGGCAGAACGACCGACAGAGGCACAGGCAGAACGAGCCACAGAGGCACAGGCAGAACGAGCAACAGAGGCACAGGCAGAACGAGTGACAGAGGCACAGGCAGAACGAGCAACAGAGGCACAGACAGAATGAGCAACAGAGGCACAGACAGAACGAGCAACAGAGGCACAGGCAGAACGATCAACAGAGGCACAGGCAGAACGATCAACAGAGGCACAGGCGGAACGATCGACAGAGGCACAGGCAGAACGATCAACAGAGGCACAGGCAGGACGATCAACAGAGGCACAGGCAGAACGATCGACAGAGGCACAGGCAGGACAATCAACAGAGGCACAGGTAGGACGATCGACAGAGGCACAGGCAGAACGAGCGACAGAGGCACAGGCAGAACGAGCGACAGAGACACAGGCAGAACGATCAACAGAGGCACAGGCGGGCCGATTGACAGAGGCGCAGGCAGAACGAGCGACAGAGGCACAGGCAGAACGATCGACAGGGACAGGCAGAACGAGCGACAGAGGCACAGGCAGAACGATCGACAGAGGCACAAGCAGAACGAGCAACAGAGGCACAGGCAGAGCGATCGACAGAGACACAGGCAGAATGAGCGACAGAGGCACAGGCAGAACGATCGACAGAAGCACAGGCAGAACGAGCGACAGAGGCACAGGCAGAACGAGCGACAGAGACACAGGCAGAGCGAGGGACAGAGACACAGGCAGAACGAGCAACAGAGGCACAGGCAGAGCGATCGACAGAGGCATAGGCAGAACGATCAACACAGGCACAGGCAGAACGAGGGACAGAGACACAAGTAGAATGAGCGACAGATACAGGCAGAACCAGAGTCAAACAGACACAGACAAAACCCGAGACACCAACAAAGAGACAAATACAACACAGATATAGAGATAAACGAAGGCATATGCCGAGATGCAGAAAGATAAATAAGGTCACACAAACAAAGACAGACAGGCAAACAGAGACAGACAGTGACAAATAATGTAACGTACACAGATATGCAGACAGGCAGAGAGATAACGACACAAGCACGCAGCCATGTACGCACACACACACAGAAGGGGCACACATACACAGGCAGATGCATACAATGAAAAGACAGACACGCACACACAAAAGCAGAAGCACACAAGAGTAAAACCAATACACAGAAAGGGACAGAAAACAATCATACAGACAGAAAAAGGAAGGAGACAGTAACAGAGAGAAACAGATAGGGATAGAGATGGGTCAGGAGAAAGCCAAATAAATGTAAAATAGATGGAAAGTAGATTGATATGGAAGATTAAAGCATGCAGGAGTAGAACAGAGACAAACAGATGGAAAGAACAACAGGAAACAAAGGATGGAAAAAGAGAAACAGAGCAGAAAATCAGACAATTAGGGATATTTATCAATGTGATGTTCCAGAGGGAAACATGGGCAGGGAAAAAAAATAGGCAGCCAAATCAGAAAGAATAAAACAAAAGAGCAATGATTGAAAGTGTAACAGTAGAGGACATGAAAGAGGGAGATGAGGAAAATGAGAAGGGAGAAGGATGATTATAAGCAAAAAGATAAAATAGAGCAAGAGACAATCAGGGAAAAGGAAAGAACAGGAAGAAAGCATTGTTAACGCTTCAGATACTGAGGCATGCTGAGATTTTACAGACATTTCATTCCATCAAAGACAAGCAGACACGATTTAATAAAGGAAAGAAGTTTAAATAGCAGAATTCTTCAACACTAAAAATCACAGGTTAAAATTTTAAACAGGTTAGAATTCCAAATCACAGATCAGTATAGATGAAGGAGGCCACTCAGACTTTCCCTCCAAACAATTTATCATTAACCCCATCACTGCTTCTAACTGTCCCACATTCCAACCAACTATCCATTCTCTGTGAAGAGATGGTTTCAAACACGTTAGTTCTGAACTTATCTTTTCCATCTCCCTATTCTGTAGTCACAATTTCATTTCAGTCTCAGGATTAAGCTTTTCTATTACACCCACTCAATCCCTATTCATTTCCCTCTTAGCCCTGTGCTCCCCATAAAGGTCCTAGTCATTCCTCACTCAGTCTAGATCAGATAACTGGCTCTGAATGACGTTGTGGACTAAAATACTGATAAAGTGCAATGAGTCTTCTAAATAAGATAATAAGCAAGAACGAGCCCTGGAATGCAACTGGTGGCAAGGTCGCCATTTCCTGGAAATTAACAGAAAAGAATGGAGCATCAATTGGTGTTATGACATCTTGGTGATCAAAACTTAGGACATATTCCTTTCCAATTGAATGACACCTTGTAGAGGATTCATGGGATAGAGTTGACCATCTGGACAGGTCACTCATGGTCCTCCTCTCCCTTGAGTACGATTAGTAGAGTAGAAATAAAGGTGCATGAGGTCATGCTTTTCCCAACCCTAAATTAGGAGGTTTTGAAGGAAGTTCTGAGAAGATCATATTTCTAGGAAAAGCAGACAGTTACAGTCAGTAAAGAACTCCGGAAGCAGTTCTACAAAAAGCAGAGAGTGAAATTAGTGTAAAATTTAGAAGAGTTAGAAAGATTAAGAATAATCAAACAGAAGTAAAACTTGTAAAGTGTGCCTCAGCTATTGGTTCATGTCTCAAGTCTCCAAACGCAGAGTACCTTGCAGAGAAATAATGTACAAGCAAGACTGGTTAAGCTAGGATGAGAAGAGAGAAGTCAACCACACGTGGAGATTTGGTACAGACATCCCATGAAGAGAAGCAAAGTGTCCCAAAGGAAGGTGGCACCATCCAAAATTACAGGGACCAATCTGCTGAGGAAGACCACGTGGTTCGGTTAATCCATTGCAGAACAGCTAAATATTGGAATAAAACCATGCTAAACCACTCTGTAATATTGTCACTAAGTGTCATGCTCATAACTGTAATCAAGAGACATTACTTCACACTGACCGTTGCGCTTCAATTAAGTACTACTTATAATGACTTACATCTTGTCCATTAATAATTTCCAATAAGAATGTTTTCTACAATCTTGTCAATAACACAATGATTCCATGTTCTCAGATGTCTGTTATCAAGTCACCAATCAGTTTCAACTTCTTCGAACTGAACATTGGGAACACCAAACCTGCTGTTTTCAGTGTTCACCACGCAATCTCTTTCCTTCCCATTGACTCCGAACTGATCAAATTGTTGAAATCTCAACATCCCATTCAACCCCAGAGTTTCAATCTCCATATCCTTTTCATTGTCAAGACTGCTTATTTTCACCTAAACAATATATTCCATTTTAACTGCTTGTCCTCAAGTTAAAATGGCCTTGCCAACCCATCCTGTGAAGTCCTGTGTATCAGGTTTCTCTCTAGCACCATCCAGTCGCCCAACTCTGACTCTATGCATTTTAACCTTCCCCATTAATCATCCCCTTGGCCCTATACTTTGGAACTCCACTATTGTTCTCTGAAACCTTTTGCTTTTTCTCCTTCAAAACTGTTCCTAAGCCTAGGGGGCGATTCCCCCAGCCTGCTGTGCTGCTAGAACAGTGCAGCGGGCTGGGAGACATAAGCGGAGGCCATGTAGCAGGCTTCCCGCTGGGCGCCACAGCCTTCGCACGTCTCCGGCGGCCAGATTTCCAGCATCGTCAGCTCCACGCCAGAAATGTTAAGAATTGGTTCCATCCCTACTTTTTGGACCAAGCTTTCACTCCTATTTCTGTGATATCTCCCTCTATCACATTTATCTTTTCTTGCATTTTGCTTCCCCATTCCCTGCCCATTAATTAGTTTCTACAGTAAAGGTGCTGTATATCTATTAATTCTTGCTGTGATCAATCATGGAATCTTACAAGCCAAGAAAGATTTTCTGCCAATCTTGCTAGTGTTAAATCTTTGCACACGCTATCCAATTAGTCCCAGTCCCCTATTCTTTCCCTATAATCTTGCATTTTTTTAAAGGATTTATCGAAGTTGTTTTTGAAAGTCACTGCTGAATCTGCTTCCTCCATCCTTTCCCAAGCTGTGCATTCTAAATCATAATAACTTTACTTCATTAAAAATTCTCTTCATTTCACTCTTGATTTTACTTTTGGTCAATTATCTTGAATCCAGGTTCTCAATACTTAGGTATGCAACTGTCAGCACTGTACGATGGCACAGTGGTGAGCACTGCTGCCTCACAGTGTCAGGAATATGGGTTAATTCCAGCCTTGGGGTGACTGTTTGGAGCTTGCACGTTCTTCCCGTGTCTGCGTGGATTTTCTCCAGGTGCTCCGGTTTCCTCCCAGATACTAAAGATGTGCGGGTTAGGTAGATTGGCCATGTTAATTTGCCCCTTAATGTCAGGGGGATTTGCAGGGTAAATACATGGGTTGGAGGGATAGGGTCTATGTGAGATTATTGTCAGTGCAGTCTCGATTGGCCGAATGGCCTCCTTCTGCACTGTAGGGATTCTTTGATTATAGATGTTGTACTTAACACATCTCAGTGTCAGACTTCATTTGTGATAGTGCTGGCAACATCAGCAGACTCTTCTCTTAGCCTTATGCTGTATTCTGGCCATGATAGAGTTAGCCTGGGTTGTGCAAGTTCATTCAGGCACCATAGACATTAATGGCGGATTCCCCTCCAACCTTCCTTGTGTACAAGTTAGCAAGACAGGACATATTTGATATTTTATGTGCTTTAACTGTCATTCATCTTACTTCACTTAGCCAAGAACTTTCTACCTTCCAATCGCTGTTTTACTGGTGTGGTGAAGATCTTTGATGTATTCATTTAGATGAATCAAGATCACATACTTGCCAAGTACCAATATATCTATTCAAAAGCCTACAGATTCATGATGGGTGCATTTAGTCAAATAATGAACAATAGGAAAGAAGCTGTTGCATATTCATTGGCCTGCCTTAAGATGAAGGTGTGGCATCTGAGACAGAGCAAAGGTCTGGTCACCTGTTGGCAGACAATTTCCCAGTCTCTTCCCCAAGTGCTCCATTAAGCTTTCTAATGACCTAACATCATATGGCAGACAGAATATGACATGAGGTTACCGGCATGACAGATGAAGGACCACTTGACTTTTAGTCTTGGGCAATATTCTGCTTGGAAAGTGCAATCTTAAGTCCATGCCTCAAGCTTCTAGAAACAATTATTTGGGATAAAATTAGTAGTCACATGGAAAAATGTGGGTTGATCAGGAAGAACCAGCATGGACTTCTAAAGGGGAAATCATGTTTAATTAACTTGTTGGAATTTTTTGAGGAGGTACTAGAAAGGGTCAATGAGAGTAATGCTGTTGATATAGTGTACATGGACTTTCAGAAGATATTCGATATAGTGCCACACAACAGACATGTGAGAAAAGTTATAGCTCATGGATTAAAAGGGACAGTAACAATGTGGATACAATGTGGTTAGGTGTATTGACCCAAAAAGGCACCGGAATGTGGCGAGAAGGGAAATTTCACAGTAACTTAATTGCAGTGGTAATGTAAGCCTTACTTGTGACTAATAAATAATATTCCTGACACTTGCTACTAATAAATAAACTTTACTTACTTTACTTTACAAAATTGGCTGAATAATAGGAAGCAAAAAATAACAGTCAATGGATATATTTCGGGCTGGAGGATGGTTTGTAGTGGTATTCTCCAGAGGTCCGTATTAGGACCCTTGCTTTTAATTTTAGAATGCACGACCTGAAAAAGGGTGGAGGAAGCAGATCCAGTAGCGACTTTCAAAGCAAGTTAGATAAATCCTTGAATATGAAAAAAAAATACAATGCTATAGGGATAGAATAGGGGGTAGGGATAGCTTGAGCAAAGATTTAACACAGGTAAGATCGGCAGAAAATCTTTCTGGGCTTTAAGATTCCATGATTGATTACAGCAAAAATTAGTATTTATGTAATATCGTAAACTGTGAGGAGGACAGCGTATTACTTCATAAGGACAGCCTAAAGTCAGCGGTGGGTAAGTTGTTGGAGGGGATTCTGAGGGACAGGATTTACACGCATTTGGAAAAGCAAAGACTAATCAGGGACAGTCAGCACGGCTTTGTGCATGGGAAATTGTGTCTTACAAACTTGATAGAGTTTTTTGAGGAGGTGACCAAGAAAATAGATGAGGACAGTGCAGTGGACATTGTCTACACGGACTTTAGCATGAGCCTGGTAGACTGGTCAGTAAGGTTAGATCACATGGGATCCAGGGGAAACTAGCCAATTGGATACAAAGTTGGCTTGCCGGTAGGAGACAAAGGGTGGTGGTATGGGTTGTTTTTCAGACTGGAGGCCTGTGACCAGCGGTGTGCCACAGGGATCGGTGCTGGGTCCACTGTTGTTTGTTATTTATATTAATGATTTGGATGAAAATATAGGAGGCATGGTTAGTAAGTTTGGAGATGACACCAAAATTGGTGGTGTAGTGGACTGTGAAGAAAATTATCTTAGACTACAACAGGATCTTGCTCAACTGAGCCAATGGGCCGAGATATGGTAGATGGAGTTTAATTCAGATAAATGCAAGGTGTTGCATTTTGGTAAAACAAACCAGGGCAGGACTTGCACAGTCAATGGTAGGGCCCTGGGAGTATTGTCAAACAGAGAGACCTAAGGGTGCAGGTACGTAGTTCCTTGAAAGTGGCATCACAGCTAGACAGGGCAGTGAAAAAGGCATTTGGCACACTTGCCTTCATCAGTCAGAGCACTGAGTGCAGGAGTTAGGATGTTATGTTACAAGACATTGGTACGGCCACATTTGGAGTACTGCGTACAATTCTGGTCACCCTGCTATAGGAAGGATATTATTAAACTGGAAAGGGTGCAAAAAAGGAATGGAAGGTTTGAATTATGAGGAGAGGCTGGATAGGCAGGGACTTTTTCCCTGAAGTGTAGGAGGATGAGGGGTGACCTTATAGGGGTTTATAAAATCATGAGGGGCATAAATAAGGTGAACAGCCAAGGCCTTTTCCCCATGGTAGGAGAGTTCAAAACTAGAGGGCATAGGTTCAAGGTGAGAGGGGAAAGATTTAAAAAGAGACCTGAGAACAAAGAACAGTACAGCACAGGAAACAGGCCCTTCGGCCCTCCAAGCCTGTGCCGCTCCTTGGTCCAACTAGACCAATCGTTTGTATCCCTCCATTCCCAGGCTGCTCATGTGACTATCCAGGTAGTCTTAAACGATGTCAGCGTGTCTGCCTCCACCACCCTACTTGGCAGCGCATTCCAGGCCCCCACCACCCTCTGTGTAAAAAACATCCCTCTAATATCTGAGTTATACTTCGCCCCTCTCACCTTGAGCCCGTGACCCCTCGTGATTGTCACTTCTGATCTGGGAAAAAGCTTCCCACTGTTCACCCTATCTATCCCCTTCATAATCTTGTACACCTCTATTAGATCTCCCCTCATTCTCCGTCTTTCCAGGGAGAACAACCCCAGTTTAACCAATCTCTCCTCATAGCTAAGACTCTCCATACCAGGCAACATCCTGGTAAACCTTCTCTGCACTCTCTCTAACGCCTCCACGTCCTTCTGGTAGTGTGACGACCAGGACTGGATGCAGTATTCCAAATGTGGCCTAACCAGCGTTCTATACAGCTGCATCATCAGACTCCAGCTTTTATACTCTATACCCCGTCCTATAAAGGCAAGCATACCATATGCCTTCTTCACCATCTTCTCCACCTGTGTTGCCACCTTCAAGGATTTGTGGACTTGCACATCTAGGTCCCTCTGTGTTTCTATACTCTTGATGACTCTGCAAATTATTGTATAACTCCTCCCTATATTATTTCTTCCAAAATGCATCACTTCGCATTTATCCGGATTAAATTCCATCTGCCACCTCTCCACCCAATTTTCCAGCCTATCTATATCCTGCTGTATTGCCCAACAATGCTCATCGCTATCCGCAAGTCCAGCCATCTTCGTGTCATCCGCAAACTTGCTGATAACACCAGTTACACCTTATTCCAAATCATTTATATATATCACAAATAGCAGAGGTCCCAGTACAGAGCCCTGCGGAACACCACTGGTCACAGACCTCCAGCCGGAAAAAGACCCTTCGACCGCTACCCTCTGTCTCCTATGGCCAAGCCAGTTCTCCACCCATCTCGCCACTTCTCCTTGTATCCCATGAGCCTTAACCTTCTTAACCAACCTGCCATGTGGGGCTTTGTCAAATGCCTTACTGAAATCCATATAGACGACATCCACGGCCCTTCCTTCGTCAACGATGGGACTACGATGTTGTGGCCATTACGGAGACGTGGGTAGAACTAGGACAGGAATGGTTGTTGGACGTTCCGGGGTATAGATGTTTCACTAAGTGTAGGGAAGCTGGTAAAAGAGGTGGAGGAGTGGCATTGTTAATCAAGGATAGTTTAACGGCTGCGGAAAGGCACTTCGAGGGGGATCTGCACACTGAGGTAATATGGGCTGAGGTTAGAAATAGGGAAGGAGCAGTCACATTGTTAGGAGTTTACTATAGGCCCCCAAATAGTAATAGAGATGTGGAGGAAGAAATTACTAAGCAGAATATGGATATGTGTGGGGGTCACAGGGTAGTTGTCATGGGGGACTTTAACTTTCCAAATATTGATTGGAACCTTTGTAGGTCAAATAGTTCGGATGGGGCAGTTTTTGTGCAGTGTGTGCAGGAGGGTTTCCTGGCACAATATGTGGATAGGCCGACAAGAGGTGAGGCCACATTGGATTTGGTACTGGGAAATGAACCGGGCCAAGTGTTAGATTTGGTCGTGGGAGAGCACTTTGGAGATAGTGACCACAATTCGATGTCTTTTGTTATTGCAATGGAGAGGGATAGGGCCGTACGGCAGGGCAAGGTTTACAATTGGGGGAGAGGTAATTATGATGCGATTAGGCAAGAATTAGGGGGCATAAGTTGGGAACAGAAACTGTCAGAGAAAGGAACTAATGAAAAGTGGAACTTTTTCAAGGAACAAATACTGGATGTCCTTGATAGGTATGTCCCTGTCAGGCAGGGAGGAAATGGCCGAGTGAGGGAACCATGGTTCACGAAAGAGGTGGAATGTCTTGTGAAAAGGAAGAGGGAAGCTTATCTAGGGATGAGGAAACAAGGTTCAGATGGCTCGATTGAGGATTACAAGTTAGCAAGGAATGAGCTGAAAAAGGGGCTTAGGAGAGCTAGGAGGGGACACGAGAAGTCCTTGGCGGGTCGGATCAAGGAAAACCCCAAGGCTTTTTACTCTTATGTGAGGAATAAAAGAATGACCAGGGTGAGGTTAGGGCCGGTCAAGGACAGTAGTGGGAACTTGTGTATGGAGTCAGTAGAGATAGGCGAGGTGATGAATGAATACTTTTCTTCAGTGTTCACCAAGGAGAGGGGCCATGTTTTTGAGGAAGAGAAGGTGTTACAGGCTAATAGGCTGGAGGAAATAGATGTTCGGAGGGAGGATGTCCTGGCAGTTTTGAATAAACTGAAGGTCGATAAGTCCCCTGGGCCTGATGAAATGTATCCTAGGATTCTTTGGGAGGCAAGGGATGAGATTGCAGAACCTTTGGCTTTGATCTTTGGGTCCTCGCTGTCCACGGGGATGGTGCCAGAGGACTGGAGAATGGCGAATGTTGTTCCTCTGTTTAAGAAAGGGAATAGAAATGATCCTGGTAATTATAGACCGGTTAGTCTTACTTCGGTGGTCGGTAAATTGATGGAAAAGGTCCTTAGAGATGGGATTTACGACCATTTAGAAAGATGCGGATTAATCCGGGATAGTCAGCACGGATTCGTGAAGGGCAAGTCGTGCCTCACAAATTTGATAGAATTTTTTGAGGAGGTAACTAAGTGTGTTGATGAAGGTAGGGCAGTTGATGTCATATACATGGATTTTAGTAAGGCCTTTGATAAGGTCCCCCATGGTCGGCTTATGATGAAAGTGAGGAGGTGTGGGATAGAGGGAAAATTGGCCGATTGGATAGGTAACTGGCTGTCTGATCGAAGACAGAGGGTGGTGGTGGATGGAAAATTTTCGGATTGGAGGCAGGTTGCTAGCGGAGTGCCGCAGGGATCAGTGCTTGGTCCTCTGCTCTTTGTGATTTTTATTAATGACTTAGAGGAGGGGGCTGAAGGGTGGATCAGTAAATTTGCTGATGACACCAAGATTGGTGGAGTAGTGGATGAGGTGGAGGGCTGTTGTAGGCTGCAAAGAGACATAGATAGGATGCAAAGCTGGGCTGAAAAATGGCAAATGGAGTTTAACCCTGATAAATGTGAGATGATTCATTTTGGTAGGACTAATTTAAATGTGGATTACAGGGTCAAAGGTAGGGTTCTGAAGACATAAGAACATAAGAACATAAGAAATAGGAGCAGGAGTAGGCCATCTAGCCCCTCGAGCCTGCCCCGCCATTCAATAAGATCATGGCTGATCTGACGTGGATCAGTACCACTTACCCGCCTGATCCCCATAACCCTTAATTCCCTTACCGATCAGGAATCCATCCATCCGCGCTTTAAACATATTCAGCGAGGTAGCCTCCACCACCTCAGTGGGCAGAGAATTCCAGAGATTCACCACCCTCTGGGAGAAGAAGTTCCTCCTCAACTCTGTCTTAAACCGACCCCCCTTTATTTTGAGGTTGTGTCCTCTAGTTTTAACTTCTTTACTAAGTGGAAAGAATCTCTCCGCCTCCACCCTATCCAGCCCCCGCATTATCTTATAAGTCTCCATAAGATCCCCCCTCATCCTTCTAAACTCCAACGAGTACAAACCCAATCTCCTCAGCCTCTCCTCATAATCCAAACCCCTCATCTCCGGTATCAACCTGGTGAACCTTCTCTGCACTCCCTCCAATGCCAATATATCCTTCCTCATATAAGGGGACCAATACTGCACACAGTATTCCAGCTGCGGCCTCACCAATGCCCTGTACAGGTGCATCAAGACATCCCTGCTTTTATATTCTATCCCCCTCGCAATATAGGCCAACATCCCATTTGCCTTCTTGATCACCTGTTGTACCTGCAGACTGGGCTTTTGCGTCTCATGCACAAGGACCCCCAGGTCCCTTTGCACGGTAGCATGTTTTAATTTGTTTCCATTGAGATAGTAATCCCATTTGTTATTATTTCCTCCAAAGTGTATAACCTCGCATTTATCAACGTTATACTCCATTTGCCATATCCTCGCCCACTCACTCAGCCTGTCCAAATCTCTCTGCAGATCTTCTCCGTCCTCCGCACGATTCACTTTTCCACTTATCTTTGTGTCGTCTGCAAACTTCGTTACCCTACACTCCGTCCCCTCCTCCAGATCATCTATAGACTGTGGAGGAACAGAGAGATCTTGGGGTCCATATCCACAGATCTCTAAAGGTTGCCACTCAAGTGGATAGAGCTGTGAAGAAGGCCTATACTGTGTTAGCTTTTATTAACAGGGGGTTGGAGTTTAAGAGCCGTGGGGTTATGCTGCAACTGTACAGGACCTTGGTGAGACCACATTTGGAATATTGTGTGCAGTTCTGGTCACCTCACTATAAGAAGGATGTGGAAGCGCTGGAAAGAGTGCAGAGGAGATTTACCAGGATGCTGCCTGGTTTGGAGGGTAGGTCTTATGAGGAAAGGTTGAGGGAGCTAGGGCTGTTCTCTCTGGAGCGGAGAAGGCTGAGGGGAGACTTAATAGAGGTTTATAAAATGATGAAGGGGATAGATAGAGTGAACGTTCAAAGACTATTTCCTCGGGTGGATGGAGCTATTACAAGGGGGCATAACTATAGGGTTCATGGTGGGAGATACAGGAAGGATATCAGAGGTAGGTTCTTTACGCAGAGAGTGGTTGGGGTGTGGAATGGACTGCCTGCAGTGATAGTGGAGTCAGACACTTTAGGAACATTTAAGCGGTTATTGGATAGGCACATGGAGCACACCAGGATGATAGGGAGTGGGATAGCTTGATCTTGGTTTCAGATAAAGCTCGGCACAACATCGTGGGCCGAAGGGCCTGTTCTGTGCTGTACTGTTCTATGTTAACCGTTTTTGTCACTTCCTCAAAAAACTCCACCAAATTTGTAAGGCACGACTTCCCTCTTACAAAACCATGCTGTCTGTCACTAATGGGATTGTTCCGTTCTAAATGCACATACATCCTGTCTCTAAGAATCCTCTCCAACAACTTCCCTACCACGGGCGTCAAGCTCACAGGCCTATAATTTCCCGGGTTATCCCTGCTACCCTTCTTAAACAACGGGACCACATTCTCTATCCTCCAATCCTCAGGGACCTCACCTGTGTCCAAAGAAGCGACAAAGATTTCCGTCAGAGACCCAGCAATTTAATCTCTCGTCTCCCTGAGCAGTCTAGGATAGATGCCATCAGGCCCTGGGGCTTTGTCAGTTTTAATGTTCCCTAAAAAACCTAACACTTCCTCCCTTGAAATGGAGATTTTCTCTAATGGGTCAACACCTCCCTCCGAGACACTCCGAGTTAACACGTCCCTCTCCTTCGTGAATACCGATGCGAAGTATTCATTTAGGATCTCCCCTATTCCCTTGGGTTCTAAGCATAATTCACCTCCTTTGTCCCTGAGAGGTCCGATTTTCTCCCTGACAACTCTTTTGTTCCTAACGTATGAATAGAATGCCTTAGGATTTTCCTTAATCCTGCCTGCCAAGAACATCTCGTGACCTCTTTTTGCCCTTCTAACTCCCCGTTTGAGTTCTTTCCTACTCTTTCTGTATTCCTCCAGAGCTCCATCTGTTTTCTCTTGCCTGGACTTAACATACGCCTCCCTTTTCATTTTAATCAGATCCTCAATTTTCCTGGTTATCCACGGCTCTCGAATCCTACCTTTCCTATCTTTCCTTTTTACATGCCTATTCTGCAGCCTTATCAATTGTTCCTTAAAAGACTCCCACATGCCAGACGCAGACTTACCCTCGAACATCCTCTCCCAATCAACGTCCACCAATTCCTGCCTAATCCGGCTATAGTTAGCCTTCCCCCAATTTAGCACCCTCCCCGTAGGACAGCACTCATCCTTGTCCTTACTATCCTAAAGTTCAGAGGGGCAACTTTTTCACACAGAGGATGGTGCGTATATGGAATGAGCTGCCAGAGGAGGAGGTAGAGGCAGGTACAATTACAACATTTAAAATACATTTGGACAAGGTAAATGGATGGGAACGGTTTAGAGGGATATGGGCTAAATGCAGGCAAATGGGACTAGTTCAGTTTAGGAAACCTGTCTGGCATGGACGAGTTAGGCCAGAGGGCCTGTTTCTGTGCTATATATCTCTATGACTCTATGACATAGACAAGTTGGTAGAATGGGCAGATAGGTGGCAGTTGAATTCAATGCGGAGAAGTGTGAGGTGATGCATTTTGGTAGGAGGGACATGAAGAGACATGGGGTAAAATTCTTAAGGGGGTGGAGGAGCAGAGCGATCTGGTGTATATGTGCATAAGTCATTAAAGATGACGGGACAGGGGGAAGAGAGCAGTTAATAAAGCAGAAAGTACTCTGGGCTTTATTAAACGGGGCACAGAGTACAAGAGCACAGAAGTTATGCTGATCTTATATAAGACACTAGTTAGACCTCAGCTGGAATTTTGTGTACACGGTATAGGAAGGTTGTGAACACATTAGAGAGAGTGCAGAAGAGGTTTACAAGAATGGTTCCAGAAATGAGAAGCTTCAGTTATGAGGATAGATTGTGGCGGTTGAGACTGTTCTCCTTGGAGAGATTTGATAGAGATGTTCAAAGTCATGAAGGGCTGGACAGAGTAGATAGGGTGAAACTGTTCACACTCATAAAGGATCAAGATCAAGAGGGCACAGATTTAAAGTGATTTATAAAAGAAGCAAATGTGATGTGAGAAAAAACTTTTACACACGAGTGCTTTGGGTCTAGAATGTATTGATTGGCAGAGTGGTGGAGGCAAGTTCAATTGAGGCACTCAAGAGGGCATCAGATGGTTACTTGAAAAGAAACAATGTGTTGGTGTACGGAGAAAAGGCAGGGGAATGGCATTATCATGATGTTTGTCTGGAGAGCCAGTGCAGAGATGATGGGCCAAATAGCCTCCTTCTGCACCATAACAATTCTGTGATTCTGTGATGTTATCTCTCATATACACCAGAAAGGTCACTTAATCTTCCTCAGTGTGGCTGGCAAAATAAAGGCCCCAGTAATTTAACTGGACATCAATCATTCTCATGTGAAGATTTGAACCTCTGAGAGAGAAGCTGTTTTGCAGGACACGAACACGCACACACGTGGAGAGTACAGCTCTGCTTTATTAATAAGACAGATTTATTGTACTGTCTTTGCTATCAAGCCAGTGGTGAGAATGATATTTATTCAAACTTTGGTCCCACGCTAGCCAAAGTAAGGTATTGCCAGCACTGGAGGACATTACACTGAACAAAGGGCAATGGAAGAGCAATCAATGATTCAAGATCATTCAAGATTCACCAATATCCAGTATAATTCCTTAGAGCATCAGATGATCCACCACATGTTAAGACATAGCTTTTATCCCATGGTGATTAGCAGCCACCATTTTCTCAATCAGTGTCATCAATTTGTCTGTTGTGTGCTGCATAGTACAGAATGCCCTTTTTGCCCTTGATCCTTACCTTTTGGGTAAACAAGGCCTCCTTGTTCTGCCTCACATTTCTGCCAGTTATAAGTAACTGGGGTGGGACCATTTTCCTGAGGATTGTCTGTGAGGATGGGTATAGTTGGTGCTGCTAGGTCACTTTACCCATCTACTCCCACCTTCAGCCTCTTGCTTTATCTCTCACCAACTTACCTGACTAGGTGCCCCTTTCAGTTTGTGGATTTCCTCCTTGTACTGCCTGAGCTGCAACTCCAACTGGCTGCGTTCCTCTTGACTGCTTCTGTATCTCTCCTCCAATGCTCTCAGTTCAGTAATTAATCCTTCACACTGAGCACACAACATAAAGAATCTGCTGTTAGTAAGAGATAGCTTGTTCATATGATGTTAAGGCTTGTCTTATGTACGGCACCATACAAGTCCTGTACAGGACAATACAGAAACCCACTCCTGCAGGGACTCCAATTCCCAGTAGGTTTGATTGCGAATAGTACAGCGGATCTCGAGCCACCCAGCTGACCTGCGGTCTTAGCCCTAACCGCAAATGGATGACGAGCTCCAGCCTTAGGTTGTACCTTTGAGGGGAGATGAAATATCAAATGAATCTGCAGGTTTTAAATGGCTCTGGCTGCTATTTAAAGATAGGGGATGGGGGTGAGTGTGGGTGGTGGTAACAGAAAGCAAAAGGAAGAGTGTTTCATGGTCAAGTAATGGGTGCATATTGACGAACAGGAACTCTCATCACACAGACAGATAGGAACCCCATTGCACACACCAACAATCTGGCTGACTTTTAGCTGTCCCCTGAAATGGTTTAGCAAGCCATTCAGTTATACTAAACTGCTATGAAAAAGCATAAGAATAAAATCAGACAGATTATTTGGCTTTGATCTGGGCATCAGATACAGATATGCCAAAGACACTTCCATGTCCAGCAATCCTACAAAATCCTCTTCACTAACATCTGGGCACATGTCCCAAATTTGGAAAAGCTGTCCCACAGACTAGTGAACCAGCTCACAGAGCCATACATTTCAAACAAATTCCAGACATGGGGGCTGGCAGCATATTGATTATGTTACTGGACTAGCATTTAATTCAATCAATTAAATGTATCTGGATCAAAATTCTGGAACATGCCCCCTCTCACCCCAAACATCACTCTGTATATAGCTACAACACATGGATTGCAGAGATTCAGGAAGGCAGCTCACCATCACCTTTTCAAGAGTAATTAGGGATAAGCAACAAATGTTAGCCATGTCATTAATGTCCACATCCCTTGCTTGAATAACAAAGTAAATAAATATGAGATAAAAAGCTAGTCCCAGGGATGGTGTCCATGAAGGTACTAGTTTGCTTTCAAACCAATCTGGTTCGCTGATGTCCTTTAGAGACGGAAATCTGCAATCCTAACCCGGTTTTGCCTAGAACAATTGGATTATTTAACTGTCCTCTGAAATGGCCTAGAAAGCAACTAATGGAGGAGATGGGTGGAAATAGCAAGGGGGAGGAAGGCGGAGATAGCGAGGGGAAGGAGAGCGAAGACAGCGAGGGGAAGGAGAGCAGAGACAACGAGGGAAGGAAAGCGGAGACAGCGAGGGGAAGGAGAGCGAAGACAGCGAGGGGAAGGAGAGCGAAGACGGCGAGGGAAGGAAAGTGGAGACAGCGAGGGGAAGGAGAGCAGAGACAGCGAGGGAAGGAAAGCGGAGACAGCGAGGGGAAGGAGAGCGAAGACAGCGAGGGGAAGGAGAGCGAAGACGGCGAGGGAAGGAAAGCGGAGACAGCGAGGGGAAGGAGAGCGAAGACGGCGAGGGGGGAGGAGAACAAAGATAGCGAGGGGAAGGAGAGGGAAGACAGCGAGGGGAAGGAGAGCAGAGATAGCGAGGGAAGGAGAGCAGAGATAGCGAAGGAAGGAGAGGGAAGACAGCGAGGGGAAGGAGAGCGGAGACAGTGAGGGGAGGGAAAGCGAAGATAGCGAGGGGGAGGAGAGGGGAGACAGTGAGGGGGAGGAGAGTGAAGACAGCGAGGGGGAGGAGAGTGAAAACAGCGAGGGGGAGGAGAGTGAAGACAGCGAGGGGGAGGAGAGTGAAGACAGCGAGGGGAAGGAGAGTGAAAACAGCGAGGGGAAGGAGAGTGAAGACAGCGAGGGGGGAGGAGAGGGGAGACAGCGAGGGGGAGGTGAGTGAAGACAGTGAGGGGGAGGTGAGTGAAGACAGTGAGAGGGAGGTGAGTGAAGACAGTGAGAGGGAGGTGAGTGAAAACAGCGAGGGGGAGGAGAGTGAAGACAGCGAGGGGGAGTGAGTGAAAACAGCGAGGGGGAGGTGAGTGAAGACAGTGAGGGGGAGGTGAGTGAAGACAGTGAGGGGGAGGTGAGTGAAGACAGTGAGGGGGAGGAGAGCGAAGACAGTGAGGGGAAGGAGAGTGAAAACAGCGAGGGGAAGGAGAGTGAAAACAGCGAGGGGGAGGAGAGGGGAGACAGCGAGGGGGAGGAGAGCGAAGACAGCAAGGGGAAGGAGAGGGGAGACAGCGAGGGGGAGAAGAGGGGAGACAGCGAGGGGGAGGAGAGTGAAGACAGCGAGGGGAAGGAGAGTGAAAACAGCGAGGGGGAGGAGAGTGAAAACAGCGAGGGGGAGGAGAGTGAAAACAGCGAGGGGGAGGAGAGTGAAAACAGCGAGGGGGAGGAGAGCGAAGACAGCGAGGGGAAGGAGAGTGAAAACAGCGAGGGGAAGGAGAGGGGAGACAGCGAGGGGAAGGAGAGTGAAAACAGCGAGGGGAAGGAGAGTGAAGACAGCGAGGGGAAGGAGAGTGAAAACAGCGAGGGGGAGGAGAGTGAAAACAGCGAGGGGGAGGAGAGCGAAGACAGCGAGGGGAAGGAGAGTGAAAACAGCGAGGGGAAGGAGAGGGGAGACAGCGAGGGGGAGAAGAGGGGAGACAGCGAGGGGGAGGAGAGCGAAGACAGCGAGGGGGAGGAGAGTGAAGACAGCGAGGGGAAGGAGAGGGGAGACAGCGAGGGGGAGGAGAGCGAAGACAGCGAGGGGGAGGAGAGTGAAAACAGCGAGGGGAAGGAGAGGGGAGACAGCGAGGGGGAGAAGAGGGGAGACAGCGAGGGGGAGGAGAGCGAAGACAGCGAGGGGGAGGAGAGTGAAGACAGCGAGGGGAAGGAGAGGGGAGACAGTGAGGGGGAGAAGAGGGGAGACAGCGAGGGGGAGGAGAGCGAAGACAGCGAGGGGGAGGAGAGGGGAGACAGCGAGAGGGAGGAGAGTGAAGACAGCGAGGGGGAGGAGAGCGAAGACAGCGAGAGGGAGGAGAGTGAAGACAGCGAGGGGGAGAAGAGTGAAAACAGCGAGGGGAAGGAGAGGGGAGACAGCGAGAGGGAGGAGAGGGGAGACAGCGAGGGGAAGGAGAGGGGAGACAGCGAGGGGGAGGAGAGCGAAGACAGCGAGGGGAAGGAGAGCGAAGACAGCGAGAGGGAGGAGAGCGAAGACAGCGAGAGGGAGGAGAGTGAAGACAGCGAGGGGAAGGAGAGGGGAGACAGCGAGGGGGAGGAGAGGGGAGACAGCGAGGGGGAGGAGAGCGAAGACAGCGAGGGGAAGGAGAGCGAAGACAGCGAGGGGGAGGAGAGCGAAGACAGCGAGAGGGAGGAGAGTGAAGACAGCGAGGGGAAGGAGAGGGGAGACAGCGAGGGGGAGAAGAGGGGAGACAGCGAGGGGGAGAAGAGGGGAGACAGCGAGGGGGAGAAGAGGGGAGACAGCGAGGGGGAGAAGAGGGGAGACAGCGAGGGGGAGGAGAGGGGAGACAGCGAGGGGGAGGAGAGGGGAGACAGCGAGGGGGAGGAGAGCGAAGACAGCGAGGGGGAGGAGAGTGAAAACAGCGAGGGGAAGGAGAGGGGAGACAGCGAGGGGGAGAAGAGGGGAGACAGCGAGGGGGAGGAGAGCGAAGACAGCGAGGGGAAGGAGAGCGAAGACAGCGAGGGGGAGGAGAGCGAAGACAGCGAGGGGGAGGAGAGCGAAGACAGCGAGAGGGAGGAGAGTGAAGACAGCGAGGGGAAGGAGAGGGGAGACAGCGAGGGGGAGAAGAGGGGAGACAGCGAGGGGGAGGAGAGCGAAGACAGCGAGGGGGAGGAGAGCGAAGACGGCGAGGGGGAGGAGAGCGAAGACGGCGAGGGGGAGGAGAGCGAAGGGGAGGAAATTGGAGACAGCGAGGGGGAGGAGAGCGTAGACAGCGAGGGGGAGGAGGCCGGAGACTGCGAGGGGGAGGAGAGTGAAGACAGCGAGGGGGAGGAGAGGGGAGACAGCGAGGGGGAGGAGAGCGAAGACAGCGAGGGGAGGAGAGGGGAGACAGCGAGGGGGAGGAGAGCGAAGACAGCGAGGGGGAGGAGAGCGAAGACAGCGAGGGGGAGGAGAGCGAAGACGGCGAGGGGGAGGAGAGCGAAGACAGCGAGGGGGAGGAGAGGGGAGACAGCGAGGGGGAGGAGAGCGAAGACAGCGAGGGGGAGGAGAGCGAAGACAGCGAGGGGGAGGAGAGGGGAGACAGCGAGGGGGAGGAGAGCGAAGACAGCGAGGGGGAGGAGAGCGAAGACAGCGAGGGGGAGGAGAGCGAAGACGGCGAGGGGGAGGAGAGCGAAGGGGAGGAAATTGGAGACAGCGAGGGGGAGGAGAGCGAAGACAGCGAGGGGGAGGAGAGCGAAGACAGCGAGGGGGAGGAGGCCGGAGACTGCGAGGGGGAGGAGAGTGAAGACAGCGAGGGGGAGGGGAGAGGAGACAGTGAGGGGAGAAGGCCGGAGACAGTGAGGGGGAGGAGGGTCAAAACAGCAAGAGGGAAGAGGGTGACATTGGACCTCCCAATATTTGGCTGGATGATATTATGGCTCACCAATGAATAGATATCAGACAGGCAGTCTGGCAACTCACAGGCAGTCGACAGGTAAAGACGTTCCACTGAGTGTCCTCGGCACATATATGGAAATTGGCCCCATGTCATCAAATATAGATGAAGAAGTGGAAGGAGGAAATGAAGTAAAGGCAGCTGAAAGGGTGGTTGCAGAAATTGTGACAAAGAAATGCATTAACTTCTTATTAAAGGAGCAGTGGAGTGGAGGGGATGGAGAGACACTGAAGAAGACAACTGATAAAGGGGAAAAGCAGCCAAGATTAGCAGTGGCCTTCACAGTGGCCTTAAAGATGTGAGTGGTTTTGACTTCAAAGTTAACGTTTATTCATTAGTCACAGGTAAGGCTTACATTAACATTGCAATGCAGTTACTGTGAAATTCCCCTAGTTGCCACACTCCGGTACCTGTTCGAGTCAATGCACCTAACCAGCACGTCATTCAGACTGTGGAAGGAAACTGGAGTACCCGGAGGAAACCCACGCAGACATAGGGAGGACATACAAACTCCACAGAACCCCAACCGGGAATCGAACCCGGGTCCCTGGTGCTGTGAGGCAGTAGTGTTAACCACTGTGCCACCGTGCCGCCCCATGAGTCTCAGCCAAGTTTGGTGATGGATGACTAAACCAACAACTTTGCTCAAGTTTGCAAACAGGGAGTTGACTTGAGCAAGTACACATGGAAGTGGATTCGAAAAGAGATGAGGGAACGTGCGTGGTGAGGGATCGAAGGACATGGTTGAAGACAGATTTATCAGTGATCTAGATGGCAGCAGTACAAAAGCAACAGTAGATAGCAAATTCAAGGGCTGGCTGTGAATTGGTGTCTATATGGTAGCAGGCAGGACAGGAGTGTAGTGAGTTCCAAAGAGAAAGGACAAGGTATGGTGAGGTGAAGATTGAAAACAATGAAATTTACCTGCACAAAGCAAGTGAGGGGAGCAAAAATAAATGATTTTTAAAAAATTGTTTCATTGGATGTGGTTGTCACTAGCAAAGCCATAATTTTCTACCTTTCCCTAATTGCCCTTGGAAAGGAAAGCCACTTTCTTGAACTGCTGCAGTCCATGTGGTGTTGGTACACTCACAGTGCTTTTAGGAAGAGCGTTCCAAGATTTTGACCCTGTGACAATGAAGGAACAGCGATATATTTCCAAGTCTGTATGGTGTGTGTTTTGTAGGGGAATTTGTAGGTGGTGTTGTTCCCATGGGTCTGCTGCCCTTGTCCTTCTAGATGGTAGAGGTCATGAGTTTGGAAGGTGCTGTCAAAGGAGTCTTGGTGAGTTGCTCACCGAATGTTTTACCTAGTACATACTTGCTGCCATTATATGTTGGTGGAAGAGGGAGAGTGAATGTTTAAGTTGGTGGGTAGGAGTGTCAATCAAGCTGGCTGTTTTGTCTTGATTGGTGTCCTACTTCTTGAGTGTTGTTGGAGCTGCATTCATCCAGGAAAATCACACTCCTGACTTGTGCCTGGTAGATAGTGGACAGGCGTCAGGAGGTGAATAATTCTCCTCAGAATTCCCAGCCACTGGCCCACTCTTGTAGTCACAGTATTTATTTGGCTGGTCCAGCTCAGTTACTGGCCTATGGTAACCCCTGGAAGTTGATACTGGGGGAATTCAGTAGTGATAATGCCAGTGAATGTCAAGGGGAGATGGTTAGATTCTCTCTTGTTAAAGATGATCATTGCCTGGCACTTGTGTGGTGTGAGTGTTACTTCATTATATCCATATATTCCCTATATCTCAGTGAAAGGTCCAGCTGAGAGTGATGTATGGATGAAAGAGAAAACAAAGATTTTTTAAAATAGTGATGGGTGGAGCAAATAAAGGAAGAGATGGTGCCAGAGGAGTCGTGTGAGAAACCATGGTGTGATAAAAGGCACAGCGCCACAATGGGCGTTTGGTCAGAATGGGCGATGGAATGCATGGCCAGACGTGGAGCATTCAGCAAGCGGCAGTTTCATACAGAGGGAACATGCATATTGTTATTTACAACACCAGGTTAAAGTCCAACAGGTTTATTTGGTAGCACGAGCTTTTGGAGCACTGCTCCTTCATCAGGTGAGTGGAGAGTTGGGTTCACAAACAGGACATATATAGACACAGACTCAATTACAAGATAATGGTTGGAATGAGAGGCTTAACTGGTAATCAGTTGGTGGGACAGTATTGGAGAGAGGGTTAAGCACAGGTTAAATAAGTCTCTTTAACCTGTGCTTAACCCTCTCTCCACTTGCATTGTCTGTATCTGTAAAGACTTGATTACCTGTAATGACCCGCGTTCCAACCATTATCTTGTAAATTGAATCTGTCTATATGTCCCGTTTGTGAACCCAATTCTCCACTCGCCTGATGAAGGAGCAGTGCTCCGAAAGCTCGTGCTACCAAATAAACCTGTTGGACTTTAACTTGGTGTTGTGAGACTTCTTACTGTGCCTACCCCAGTCCAACGCCGGCATCTCCACATTATAGTTATTTACAGTAGAATTGTGGATAAGAAGGGCCCTTTAATGAGTAAACTCAGGATGTCAGTGAGAGGGGAGGATGAGACAATTAAGATTGTTGGTGTTAAGGAGGCAGCAACTGGGGACTCTCAACTGAAATGTCAGAGTTCTAAGAGAGCTATTCCCCCTCCTGGATGCAGCAGCTGTGGTTTCCAGGTTCAGATACTTCTCAATATTTCAGCAACATTTCAGTAATATTCAATCCTACTGCTCTCCTCCCAAACTCCAAAGAGAAATGCACTTCACAAACCTCAGTGGAATGTTTTTCTCTGTGACCGTGCACACAGTTGGAGGCAATTACTAAACTGTTATTCCTCGGTCCTATGTTGCGGTTACCTCATGTTGGACTGACAGAGCCTTCTCTTCTGCTTGCAGTAGTCGGTGTCTCAGACCCAATTCATCAATCAGGCCTCTCTCTTCATGCCACTGTGGACCTCGAGGACCAAGCTCAGTTGTACCTTCCACCTTCTGGCTGGATGTCACACTATCTCCGCTGCTTCTGTCCTTTGGGACCTGCTGTTCTTTGACCACCTGCCCATTGTCAAGCTGATTCCTTACAAAAGCTCGATCACTTGGGACTATTTTATCACAGGATTTCTCCTGATCTTTTCGCAGTAGCTCTTTCTGTGTAGGACTTGGATTCTGCTGCAAGCTTAAACCTGCTGCACTTGGCCCTTTACCACTTTCTTTCCAGGGCAAGCTTTTGGTTTCTATTCCTTGCTGCTGCTGTCGGTTTTCAGTCCTCTGAGTGTCTGCTTTAAATCCTTCAACCGATCTATAAAAATAGATGGGAATCTGAATAATCTGCATCTGATCAATCCCTCCAGGGCCTCTTGAACAGACTGAACATTAGTTATTACCTAAAGTAACCGTGAAACTGTGAGGCTATGTATACTGGGGTTAAATACTGTGTAACATTCCTCTACACAGTTCTATTAACCACTCCCAGGACAGGTACAGCATGAGATTATATATATAAACTCCCTCAATACTGTCCCACCAAACACTTTCAGGGCAGAAATAGCACAGATTAGACACAGAGTGATAAAAGCAAATTACTGCGGACGCTGGAACCTGAAACCAAAAGAAAAAATGCTGGAAAATCTCAGCGGGTCTGGCAGCATCTGTAAGGAGAGAAAAGAGCTGACGTTTCGAGTCCAGACGACCCTTCCATCCAAGGTCCAAAACATTCATTCCAGGTTAAGCAGTGTTTCACTTGCATCTCTTTCAATTTGGTCTATTGCATTCGCTGCTCCCAATGTGGTCTCCTCTATATCGGAGAAACCAAGCATAGACTGGGTGATCGCTTTGCTGAGCACCTTCAGTCTGTGCACGATCAGGATCCTGACCTTCCGGTTGCTTGCCATTTTAACACACAATCCTGTTCCCATGCCCACATGTCTGTCCTTGGCCGGCTGCAATGTTCCAGTGAAGCTCAACACAAACTGGAGGAACAGCATCTCATCTTCCGGCTAGGCACTTACAACCTTCCAGTCTCAACATCGAATTCAACAACTTCAGATGATTAGCTCTACCCCACCTCGACTCCTTTGTTTTCATTCTATTTAATTTAATTTTTTTACTGTTCTCTACCTTTTATTTCTTTTTTGTCTTTCTTCATTTTTCTTCCCATTCTTTTCCCTTACTTTATGCCCCTTCCCTTACCTTTTCTCCCCCTTTGCTTCTCCTTTTCTAAATCTTACCTCTGTCCCATCCATTTTTCTTCCCCCCACTCGCCCCCAACATTTTCATTTTAGCTTCTCTGCCGTTTGGCCATTCACACCCTTTATTCTCTCTGTGGACAGCTATTAACTGGTTTTCCTGGTTTCTGTGGCAATGACTCATCTTTCATTCCCTCACCCTGCAGTATAAATATCTCCCACTTCCTATGCCTTTTAGCTTTGACAAAGGGTCGTCTGGACTCGAAATGTCAGCTCTTTTCTCTCCTTACAGATGCTGCCAGCATCTGTAAGGACCTGCTGAGACACAGAGTGATGTTCCTTCTGCACTGAGGGAGTGAACAAATGACTGAGAATGTTGAAGTGTATAAGTGACTGAGTGTGTACATGAGTGAGTGTGTGTGAGTGTGAGTTTGAGAGTGAGTGAGATTGTGATCGTGTGTGAGAGAATGGGAATGAGTGAAGATGAGTGTGTGCAAGTACATGTCCATACACTAGTACACACATTAAAAGAGTCTCTTACCTGCGGCTCTGCTGTTCCATTTGTTGTAATCTTTCCCTCAGCTGTTTGTTATCGTCCTGTAGAACTCGACACTCTTGAGCCAGATTCCGACACTCGACCTGCAGATTCTGCACCGCACCTGTTATATACACAGCTCAAATATCAACACAAACGTGCAGACAGGCAACCATTTCTGGTCAGGCATTCCAAGATCTAACAATCAACCCTTGCATGAAAAACATTCTTCTAATCTCCCCCTTCATTTTTTAGTGATGATCTTATACAGAAACACACAGAAGTTAGAAGACTGAAACAGACCATTTGGTCCAATCAGTCTATATTGGTATTTAACATTCACATGAGAAAACAGTTCGAATCACATTTTTCTGCCCCATTCCTATACCCCTTAAACTTGTCCTTCATCTCCCCATCTAACCAAATCTCCAATTTGGTCTAGTTTTTGTACTAATAGTTTCCTTTTTCAAGTTGGATCTTAAAACTTATTTTGTGGTCGCAAATTTCAAGAAGCTCACTCACATTTAGCTCATCTACCTGATCCATAACCAGATCTAGCAACACGTCTGCCACAAGTTATTGCTTGAGGAAGAGATTGTGCACAACTTATAAATTCCATTCCCATTTCTCCATTTACTTTCTGTCCTGATAGATAAGTGTATAAGTAAATTCCACAAGAACAATAATTTTGTTATTCCAGTTCATCCTGCTAATCATACAGCATTCTTTCCATTTCTTTTTCTTCAGCTTGAAGGTGTGCAATGTAGCCTTACTAACATATCAAACATTTTTATTTAGCTTTGAGCTGCAAACATATTGACTGTATTTATATCCTTTCTTCGTCCATCTACCCTCGACAGTATGTATTCTCTCCTTTACCAATATTGCTACTCTACTCCGTTTTTATTTCCTATCACTTATAAATACATTGGCTGGGATTCTCCTCAAAAAAATCTAAGTCTCCAATTCGCGTGAAAACAGGAGCCGATTTTTTTAGCGGGATTTTCAGATTGAATCTCCGACGCTCTGTGCATCACAGAGCACCTTAGCGGGATTCCCTCTGAAAATCAGGGGATGGGGCCTATTCCCACCCGAGAGGCCGGCAGCATAGAGCTGAGCGGGCCACTGTGCATTGCCGGCCTTCTGATCGTTGGCCAGTCATACAACTCCCATACCCCGATCGCTGGCCTCCCAGACCTCCCGGGCCGAACCCTATGTCCCCATGCCCTGGCCAGCCCCGATCTCCCCGACCTCCCCCCCACCGCCACTAGCCCCAATCTCCCGACTCACCCGGCAGCCCCGAACCGCCCCCACTCGGATGGCCAGCCCCAATCACCGTCCTCCCTCCCTTTGCCAACGATCCACCAATCCTGAATGCAGAGTGGCAGCGGGACACCCCACCCCCACCGATCGTCCCCCCAATAGGCTCCACCTCCAATAGGCCCTTTCTCCTCCTGCTAATCACACTTTTCTGTATGGTATCTATCTATTTCATCCATCCTTCTGAAGTTTGTTAATGCTATTAAGCCTAGACCTTCCTGTTCAACACTTCCTTCTGTTTCCCTAGTTAATTTCCCACACTCAAAATTTTTTAAGTGATCATTTTCCAATGATTTTAATGCCCGAGCTTCAGTCTTTGCCCCAATTATAATGAACCCCTTTGGCTTTATTGCTTTTGTCCACATCCCTGTTGTTAAGTTGTTTTCTGGATGAATATTATTTTCATCGACATCTCTGTTCTCCATTAGCTGATCTTGGTTGGTTTTATTCTTCCAGCATCTCTACTATCTTAGTTTCAAAAATTTGTCACTTCCCAATTTTGCTGTTTTCTTAGGGCATTAAAGTCCTCCCTGTTCAGGAGCAGCCTACCTTTGCAGGGCAGCACCTTGGCACACTGGTTGGCACTGCTGCCTCCCAGTGCCAGGGACCCAGGTCTGCGTTGGCTTCCTTCGGTTCCTCCCACAGTCTAAAGGTGGATTACAGGTTAGGTGGATTGGCCATGCTAAAATTTGCCCCTTAGTGTCCAAAGATATATAGGTTAGATGGATTAGCCATGCTAAATGCTTGGGGTTACAGGGATGGAGCAGAGGGTGGGCCTGGGCAAGGTGCTCTTTTGGAGAGTCGGTACAAACTTAATGGGCCAAATGGCCTCTTTCTGCACTGTATGGATTCTCTGGTTCTAATAATAGTCATAAAACTGGTTCCAACACCCATGAGTGAATGGAATCCCTCTTCCTGATGCTATACCTTTCACTGAAATAGTGATTTTCTCTTATCTTTCCACATACCATCGCCGCCCGCCCCCCCGCCCCCCCCCCCCCCCCCCCCCCCGCCCCACCCTTTCCCACTCTAGTGCATAGCTGAGGAATTAACCTGACATTCCCAGCATGGAGACCAATTCCTGAACACATCCTGCAGGACCTCAGACCTTTCTGCATCCAGAAAACTGACCCCTAACAACCCATCCTGCCTGAAACCCAGTAATTAACCCCGACAACTTTCCTCTCCTGAACCCAAAAACCTTACCTCCACCTGAACCCCAATAGCTCACCACACCTGAACCAACTACCCACGAACATACCAGCCAAGGCCAGTCCTTCCCCAGTTAATGGCATCTCTACATGGAATACCTCCTCCTTAACCTGCTTCGTACCCTGAAGTTGGGTGACCTCTTCAGAGTTTTTCCTCTGCTGACTGTCACTTTTCATCTGTATCTCTGCCCTCAGTGTAGTAATCTCCAGCTCATATTCCAGTGTTGTCTGCTGAAGGTGCTCCAGTTCTGCTCGGATACGGCACAGCTCCTCCTGCAAAGTGGCAATCTCATTCTCCCGCTCTCCTGCTGCCTCCTCAGCCGCCTGACGCAGGTTCACAATCTCTTCCTGTGCACAATGCAGTTCCTCATGAGCCTCCATCAGTTCACTCTCCTTCTCTTCTTCCAAACTATCGATCTCTTCTTGAACAGACCGGAGCTGTGCTAGATGGAACAAAGCAAATATGCATAGGCTTTATTACTTAGTCTGTTCCTTCACTCAAAGGAACACAATTGAATTTGGGAAATTAAGCCAGCAACAGGTCAGCGCACAGGGTGAAAAGGCCTCAAATACAATCTAAATTCATCCAGAGAAGGGGCACGCTGCTCATTGAAGATTAGGGTGGAGACAAACTACTGAGATGTAGGAGGGGGCATTGTTCTCGGCATCAAACTCGTTCAACTGTTTTATGATGGGGCTGTACTAGGTGAGGTCAATTGAGAGAAAAGGAAAAACCTGCCTTTCTATATTCCTTGACATCTCTACACAGCCAATGTACCTTTCAAATGTAGTCACAGTTGCCATGCAAGCAAACAAGGCAGTCAGCAAGATCCCACAAACAGCAATGTAATAAATCTTCTGTCAATCTGTTTTTTTATAATGTTAGCTGAGTGATAAATATTGGCCAGGACATCAGGGAGAACCTTCTTTAAATACAGTAGTGCCTAGGGATCTTTGACATTCTTCTGAACAGGTACACAGGGCATTGAATAAATTCATCATGAGTGTCTCCTAACTCCTAATCTATTGCTCCTTCTGAGTGAGATGGTTCACTGCATCTATTCCTCTGGCAGAAATGATGGGGAATGCTCCTGAAAGGTGGGATAGATGGTTACCCTGGGTCACCACCAACAGTACCTCTAAGCTGCACAGTTGCTTGGCCGTGCAGAAGTCCAGAACTTACTGAGTAAGAGACAAACAGGCCTCATA